>NC_052956.1:28012365-28194004 GCF_013358895.1 Oreochromis aureus | reverse complement strand
AAGCATATTGTAAAGTGTTATTTCACACTTGCTGTACCTCATGTCACAAGATTCGATGTATTGCTCCATCATCACGCAACCACAGCATCCTGCAATAAATAGTTTAAGCGGAAACAGATGTGGGTCACCCAGACTACAATAGAAACGATGAGGCACCTAAACCACAACAGGAAAACAGATGCGGACCCCCAACCACAAAAGATTGTCAGTTAATGTTTTAGAAAGAAGCAGACACACACACACATACAACTGTTGTTTAAAGGACCTTGTAAAAGAGGAAATGCGACGACGGTATACACGCGTAAACTATAACAAGAGCCATCGCTGCACCGTGTGGGTCTCGCTGAGTCCTCAACCAGGCGTGAGTCCGCCAGAGTGCTCACCGTGTACGTTAATGTTATTACATTCTAACCGTTTGAGCGTCTTTATTCAGCCTGAAGAATGTCTTATTAAAATAAACTTGACATTTAATTGGTCCCTTCGAGCCCGGATTTGACACTAATTATGCTCCAACAGGAGTGACCGCTGCTTCTGACATCGTGGAGAGTCTACGCCAGTCTGTCGACAGCCTCTTCCCGGAGAAAGAGAAAAGACCAACTATGTGGAATTCGGGGTTGGCCAGCGCCTAGGGGAGAGGTCCATCATCCGGGGAACTCATGGAGAATTCTGACCGGCACTTTCTATATCATCATAACCAGGTGAATATTAACACCTCAAAGACACAGGTCGCAAATAATCGCCTTAGATTGGACATTTTCCAAGGGAAAACTCTTGTCCTGTAGGACTAAAGAAAAAGAGACGTCAAAGATTTAAACTGGCAGTCCAGAGGACTAAGCTGAGCAAAAAAAAGCTGTAGTCTAAAAGACTGTTGTAAGACCTAAACTGGCAGTCCAGAGGTGACTGCTTCGCATAAAAGCTGGTAGTCGGCAAAATTTACCCGAGTAAATGGAAAAGGAAAGTGTCAATTAAACAGGATTACACTGTCACAGACAGAATTGTTTGTATTTAAAAAAGAGTAGTGAGGTTATCAGAGGACAGAGATCCACACCACTTATTGTTTTCCGTGTCGATTGGAATACTGGTGAGGAAGGAAAAAGGCGCTTCTATCGATAAAATTAAGGTCGCCTTTGACATTAGACAAGGGTAGAGGTCAATGAATAACCTCCCCTAACCTAATACCAGATATTTACAGTTCGGTTTGTAGTATTAATAACACAAAATCAAATGGGAAGGCAACAAAACTCACTTGCTGACGAGCAGTGGCTAGAAAAGAAATGTCCAGGCTGGAGAAATTAGGTGGTAAATGAGAAATCCAAAGAAAACCTAAATGTCCTGGCCGGAGGTATTAACTAAATTATAAGAAACCTCCAAGCAGAAATAAATACTCGAAAGGAAGGCTAAAAAGAAACCAAAACATACACAGAGTTTAATATTTTAAAGTATGGAAGAGGAAATGAAGTGAATAACAAAAGGTTAAATTAAGGTTAAATTAAAGCAATGAACAAAATTGGGAAGATAAACCAAGCTGAATGGCTAGAATGTGAAACCAGATAATTCACAAAATATATCAAATAAAAAGAGACATGCATAAGGTATATTAAGGTTGTACATTGTTCAGCTGAAAATGTCTCAGCTTGGGGTGTGGCTGCAGTCATATCAGCCTTGATGGATACATAATAAAATATAAACCAATAAACTATTGTATATTAGTAAAGTAGTGTATTGTGACATACTATTGCTGTTATAAAAAGGAAAACAATACGATAACATTAATAATGACATACTATTAATAGGAAGCATTTTAAAATAAAGATGCGAGGTGGAAGATTGTTAAAAGAATTGATTCGCTTAAGGTTTGCTCGTTCAGTACAATGATATAGAGATGAAGAAAATAAGGAACAATCATACTAATCAGGTATAGACACTTGACCTGCTTGTAAACCTGCTGGGTCTTAGATGCCGAGACTTTGCTTAAGATGAAGAGCAAACCTATACTAACAACTAATGAGCCAAACCTGTATACAACAGCTAAAGCTATAATAGAAGCTGAACAATGAATTAAATATGTGGACACTACCGTTGACGTATAAGTTACATTTTATTTGTTTTTGAGCAGAAGCTGCATATTAAAGCATCACACATGCAGCTGTCAGAGCCCATTTTTTTTTCCTCACTTCGTTCTGTTTCGGCAGCAGCTTTTCTTTTTTCTTTAAAACTTGATGATGAGATAAACCATGCCAGCTGAGCTAAGGTCTGTTTGTTTTATAAGACAAGAGATTAAACCAAGCTTGTTTGAAAAAAAGAAGAAAAAAGAGAGGTTTGTGTTTTTGCACAAGAACAACCATACCTCATTTTCTGTTTTGAGACAGATAATAATAATAATAATAATAATAAAAACAAAGAGTGATACGTTTAAGTATTGAAGGGTACAATACTGCAACATATCGCGTCTAGTAAATAGATCTGCGAGCAATATACATGAAATCATCTTTATTCATCTTTAACAACTCCACTATGGAGACTAAACATGCTAGGGCACAATTCTGTAAAAGGCAGAAAGCTACTTTAAACAAAGAAAAAAAGCACAGAACGCGCCACAGCCACAAAACTAAGTATTTACATTCTTTCTGACTTTGCAGGTTTGAGTTATGACCTTGGCTCCTGTTTTTCTGCTTCCACCAAGGTGGGGTGACACCGTGGCATGTGTCGTCTCTTTAATACCACAAAGGAAAAAAGAGAGAGGCCCTTACCTCTGAATACAATATTCTTGCATAACTCGGCAGTATGAAATGTCGAAACAGTAACTCATCACAAATCAGTAAATCAGCAGTATAGGATAATAAACCTATCTAATAAATCGAATGATTTTCATTTTCTTAACTAAGAAGCGCGATGGGTCACAGCAGTATCATGATTCACCATTAATACAGGTATATGTACATAACTAATAACTGTTGAAGTTATTTGCCTTCTTCACACACGCGAAAGAAAGGCAACTGTTAAGAAATGCCCTTTGGGTGAGACAGGCCTAGAGGCCTGCATGCAAGCCGCATAACACACATACATGCAATGAAGAGCAGCTTACACTCAGAGCACACACTATAAAGGCCTATATCTCACACAGTGTTAAAATGAGGAAAACTTAAGTTTTATATCAATCGCTGAATTTACCCACTACTGACATTTAACCTCCAGGCTTGCAGGACAATAGGGGAAACGTTTAGAAAACAAGAAGGAAAATAAAGACAGAGAGAGTCTCAGGCAGACCAAGCAGTGACCAGACAATAAATAGTTGCATGCCAACAACAGAGATGCTTGTTGTTTACTGATGCAACATGCTAATTTACTGTGTTGGAGTGAAATTCTTTGCAGAGGTAATCTTTGAATGTGTATTTGCTAATTCTGTCAATTCTAGTGATTATAAACTGATATGCAAATTTGAAGAATATATTAGACGGAAAAATCATATTATAAAAATAAGTGAACAAGATGTAACAACGGTTGAAATTAGCTTTTTGTTTTCGTAGTGTGTGGAGAAGTTTTATCATGGCACATCTGTTTACATGGAGGAACTCATGAGCAAGATGAAGTAACTTGCAAGTGTAGCAGCATCAGAAGGAAGGACTAGAACACAAAGGAAACAATTTGTATTTGACAAAGATGAAACAAAAGAACTCCCACAGCTGAGCAAAAGAAATGGCTGAACATGAGCGAAACTAAGATGACTGATTTGTGAAGAAACCACTTCCAAAACTTACACAAACAGTAGTTTAGTGACACATGGAGTTACCTCCATGCGCCACAGGAGGGATAGAGACACCTCCCAAACACACCTAAATTTCAAAACACCCTAAATTTCAGACCAGCAAAATGTTTATGTAACCATTTTATTCCAACATATACATCCCCACTTGATAAGACAGAGCATGGGAGCACTTTGGTCAATGAGGTATCAGCAAAGTCTCACACCAGGATCACAGTGATCAAATACTGTGTTGACGTCCCCAAAAGTGCCGCCTAGTAGAAAGGACAAACGCACACAAAACAGAGGCTAGGAAAATGCATGAAGAAACAGGAAGACTGTAAGCCAGAGTGTACAGGCTTAGTAAAATGTGGATGATTAACCCAATGTTCGAGAAACTGACAATCATTTGAACTGTGACACAGACCTTTCTCTGCCCATCACCAGTGAACCAATAGACAACCGTTAGAGAAACAACCCAGTAGATGGATGACAAACTGCTAGAGAACAAAGAAGAATTGAGCAACCAATCGTCAATGATTTTCCAGTCTTTCCAGGTTGGCCAGGCGACTGGATCCTGATCATGCATCAGAGGAAAACTGGAGCTCTGAGGGTGGGAGGCCCCTTTCAGGTCTCGTTAACGACGCCAAACAGCGTAAGATCGCTGAAAGACCCTCGTGATCCACCAGAGCCACACCAAAAAGTACAGTGACACAAGCCCAGACGCTAAAATTACCCGTCATCTAGTGATTCAGGGCAAAGGAGAGGGTGACCTGGCACCCGCCTCTTAATCAACTTTCGCTTTCAGTCGACACTAGGTGAGATCTGCGAACTTGGTCGACCTGAAGAGAAACCCATTAGGCCCAGAGACCACCTAGCCCCACCTGCCCGCAGAGAACAGGAGATCAGTCCGACCTGCAAACCACAGAAGAGCAACCCATCACTTCCTCAAGTAACTATCAGACACTTATAAACAATGCCCACAGATGTGCAAATGAACATTCAGACATTTGATGAGGACCCAGTCCCAACAGGACTCGCACGAGATGTTGGTCAGAGGAATGCCAACTAATGCATACTATGTACCCCATAACAAATTGAAAACTATATCTTGTAAAACCTACTACAAACTCTAGAAACAGTAATGAATACAAGTCTGCGGTATAGCTCCAAAAGAACTAATAAAGAATTTAATAAATACTCGGGTCACAATCAACTAGCCCATAACATGATTCATGGTCTGTCAAGGAGACTTTGAGTCCCAGAAAGCAGGGTGTACCTTTTGTTTATCCAAATAAGACACTGCAACCGAATCTTCCTGCATGCTTATAGCCCGGTAGCAACTGAAGAAGAAGAAGACTGTGTGTGTAAGAATTTCTTGTATTAACATGACGTAGCAATTGAAATGCAAACAAGGATTGCCCACTGTGCTTCATGGTAAGCAAGGAAAGAAGCACACAACAGAGGAATGTTAGACTTATACTATGTGTTTATCTTTTGTTTATTATCTTAATATTCAGCATATTAAAAAGTGTTTATATATTTCACAGAATTTGCTACCTCATGTCACAAGATTCGAAGGGATTGCTCCATTGCCATGCAAACTATTGGTGAACTCTGCAATACAATAGTTTAAGCGGAAACAGATGCGGGTCACCCAGATCACAATAGAAACGGATAGTAACGAACCACAACAGGAAAACAGATGTGACTCTAACCACAAAAGATTAAGCCACATTTTAGAAAGAAGCAGACACACACACATACAACTGGTTTAAGGAATTGGTGTGAGGAAACAAGACGATTTGCACACGATGTAACCAGGTAAATAAAGAGCCATCGCCTGCACCGGTGGGTCCACAGAGTCCACCGCAAGTGTGAGTCTCAGCCAGAGTGCTCACCCGTGCACGTTAATGTTGTTACATTCTAACTGTTTGAGTGTCTGATTTCAGCCTGAAGAATGTCTTATTAAAATAAACTCTTGACAACAGGAGATAAAGGAAAACATAAAATTGGTCACATAAGCATTTTATGAATAAATATTAAATTCCAAGCACCATACAGCGTATCGCTCACAACAAAAATAATGGCACAAATGTACAGACCATCATCATCACCACAAGCACTTTGCAAATCAAAGGGCTTGTATATTTCTCAATACAGTCTGCTTTTAACAACATCTTTTTCATCCGCTTTCAAACACTTTATAAAAGCATGGCAATGTTCACTGAAATTTTCAACCACAGCTTCTGAACTATGAAGTAGGTGTGACTATTGACCAAAAACTATTGTTTTTATTCTGCAAAACACCGGCATCTCTCATGTCTGAACCAAACAATGACCAACTGTTCTACTCAGTCCCATTAATGTTAACCCACTAGCAGAGAAAGTCTTTCTGCAATAGCAGGCGTTTAGGAGATCATTTCACTATTTTCCCACTATCAACATCAAATGATTTCAAGGGCCCATTTCAACATGGCTTAAAGGACATGTTCCAATTGTATGCTACAGATGTTTGATGTTTTTTGGCAAGTGACACTGTGATAAACAGTTCTAGCAGGCCTTTTGAACACCATGCTTAGCCTCACTCATGCTCCACATGCAACAAGGGCCCAATTTTTTCTGATGCAAGGTAGTAAATATAAGTGTTTGGGAATCATGTTCCTACCTGGATAACAATTTGAACAAGTCATGATGTTCCATTGTTAAATGTTTTAGAAGGTCAGCTATGCCATGTAACAGATGGAGAATAGATGCTAATTATTTGCAACAATAGCAATAGCATAGTCCAGTTCTGATTTTCTGCACAATATCACCAAAATTAAAGGAATGTTTCTTATCAGACAAAGAGTCTGAATGAGCAGATCATACTAGTTACCACTACCGTTCAAGTTCACCCTTGTTGTCATTGCTCAAGTAGCTATCGTTAGCGATCCGTGACAAAGAGCATGTTGCAGAAAATTGTCTGACAGAGGCTCCAACAGTAACTTTGTCCCATATTGTGCTACCCTTCAAGAATATCATGTATACGTCCAAAGGAAAAGTTCTGGCAAATATGAAAGAATTGAGAGTGTCTGTAGAATTTTTCAAGCTCAAACACATGTAGCTGAGGATCAGATTAAACCTCACTGCAGTGTATTTCAAAAATGCTCGTAAGATGATCTTTTGGATCATCCTCAGCATACACTCTGTATCCTGTTTTGCACTAAACACAAACCCATGCAGAATCATTCACTGAAAGACCTCAATGAAACCCAAAAATTGAGTGCATCTCAAGTTGGTCCCCAGTTATCTGACACAGAAAAGGACTCTACGAGAAGGGTAAATCAATGCCATGGTTTCCAAAAACTTTATGTCATCAATCGTAGCAAAATAGGGATCAAGCTGTATTTTTTCACATCTTCGTATGAAACAATGCAACCAAATGAATGTTCATCAATGCAGAATTTAACTTGGAGGCAGATTTGAGGACAAAATAGATTGCACCAATCCCCAGTGAACACCACGCTTAACAAGTGATTAGCAGTCCAAAGTCATCAATAGTTGGCACCCAAAGAAGTTCAGGTTTTGAAACAATGATGAGACTTATAAGAACTCATCACAAAAGTCTCACATCTGCCCTTTGATACACAGGTTTGCAAGCAGCCCGTAAACAGCAAGAATCATGTTGGCAATTCTGATTGTTTCAAATTGACCGTACAAAAGTGTCTTATTGGTACCCGGTCATAAGTGCCTGATTTTATTAACCTTGTATCACAGAATTCAAAGTCTTTCCACTGGATCCATAATTCATTTTTCACGGAACATGACTTTTTGGCTTCAGTGTCAACTTTCAACTGGATTGTCAAAAGTCTCAGCACATTTTTCCACTGATCTAACAGATTTTCTGTTGGCACAACGCTCAGCATTTATGTTGAACCACAGTGCAGCTTCATCAGCAACCTTCCAATACAAACAAGTGATGACACAAACCAGCCTGTACAAACCACCAATAGAGTTTCATCAACAATTTTAGTAGCAAATTGCTTCAGAATTTTACACTTTTGACCCGACCCATTGCTTCTCAGAACACCCAACCCCAGGCTCTAGTAACACTTGTTCCTGCAACTGCTATGTCCGTATCTTTGCACCGTCAAAATCAAATGAAATGACTTGAGGTCCATCACCCATTTTGACAACAATCATCATGAAACACTATTTAGTCGTTTTTAAACCAGAATATGTAGTGAATGGACGGTTGCAACCATCTTGTGAAACAAGCCAACTTAAATTTGCAGCTGACAAAACTGGGACTTAGTCGAAATGACTTATCAAAAGCCTGACCTGAAAGCAGAGTTTGACAGATAAAAACATTTAAATATGGTTCTCATTCAACATTTTGGCACGCAACTCACGAACATAGTGACTCATCTGTTGAGGTGGCATCATAGAATATGGTAGGTCTGCACAAACCGTAGAAGGAACCAGTGATCGTCAGACAAGTTGAACACGCGTAGTGGGATTTGAAAAGTCACCAAAGCACTGAGTGAGCTGGTGGCTTGGCAGGGAGCGAGCTGTATCCACCATGGTGATGTGTCACGCTGTTCTGTCTGACCAACAGCGAGGATGTATGGTTGTTTACCACCCTTGCTTGCAAGGTTCATCAATGCAGCATGACTAAAACAAATGAGATATTGACATAGGCCTAGCTTATACTTGAAGGAGGCGAACCATTCATTCAGTTTGACATGTGCCTTGCTAACTTATTGCCAAAATACTAAGACACAATTTGGAGAGGAAAACTAAAAAGTGCAAAAACTGAAAAAGTGTTTTGTAGGATTTTAAAAGAGAAAGGTTGCTCAGAAAGTGCAACATTTTGTGTGTGCTGCACTAGTTGACTTATTTTGTTCTCTCTTCGCTCCAGCTGTAGTGCAAAAGTTGAAGGAGAGTAGCAGCAGAGAGGCCATGTCACTGTCCCAGTCTGTGTGGTGGTTGAATTTATAAACACCCCAAAATGACAGGTAAAATAAATATTAAATCAAACAAGCATGGTGCGACGTCACCATTTGCATCACTCTGTTGGTTTCAGTGCTTTATCAAACGACACAGGTCAGTTGACTGAGTCAGTCGTTTGGCTTTCAGAATAACCTTGGCTTGAGCCGACATGTCCCACTCTCACAATCTGAGGCTGTTTCAGCACCTCAAACAGCAGTGAGAAAGCCTGATTGACCTGTTCACACACAGGACATAAAGATGCGTCAACATTGCTTACATTGTAAATGTGATTTTTGATCATTATGGGATATAGCCTGACTGATGACCACGATCACATCTTTTACTGTTGCCATCCACATCAGCAAACAAAAAGGATTAACAGTTGAAAATATCAAGGATTTGACTCCTATTTACGTCCGCGACATCCAAAAAGCGGAAATGTTTTGAAGACATCTGCAGTTCAGGATCATGCACCAGATCCTGTATATGAACGCTATCATCTTCTGAACACACACTTGCTTCATCAGGAGAGTGAACAAGAAATAGATGGCCTCCTTAAGTATCTCCACTGTTGTTGAGGTAATGTGGTTACAATCTTCTGCGCTAGGGCCCTTGTTCTGATGGCTGACCTTCACTACGTTGAAGTAGACCTGGACATGGTTTTGAGGCCGATGAGTATATCCAGTGCTTACCCGTCGAGAAATGCTCCTGTCACATTTAAAGCAGATGAAAATAAACATCAAATGCGATCTACAGACTTTGGTAGATCTGAAAGAAACCCAAGGACTATTATCATGTATGTACATGTTAAACAACATCCAATTTCAATACAGTTTATGAAAGGTCAGTTATTACGAAGAGGAATTAAGATTTTCTTTAAATCATTTAGCTTACGTAATTATTCATGATGAAAACTAAATAATGTGCTGTTTTACAATCACTGTAATGACTTATATAGCTGTTTGGAGAAAATGGATCTCAATGAGGGAAAGAGTGTAACGTTATTCCAAGGGCATATTTCTCCTTTGCTTTGAGGAATTTACAGTAGAGGAAACAATTGACAATGTTAAATCAGAAGTATGTGGTCTTTTAACAGTAGTATATATTACAAGAAATATTCTAGAGGGCCTAGATTCATTTTTTATTAGTACTATTATTTTACCTGTTCCCCAGGTCATATCACTCATAATATGTTAACAGCTGTCACTGCGCGTGTATTCAGTGACCAATATTCTTTCAAGAATTTCTCCACCAGGTTTCCAATAAGGCATTTTAACCATCTGTCATAAAAGGGAAAATAATAATAATAAAACTTGTTTGTCAGTAAAGGAAAGTTTAGAGGAATGCTTAACAAACCTGTGAAAGACATATCTGCAAGAAGCACTAACTTCTACTAAACATTTTTTCACAGCAAGCGAATCCATCATACTTTGAATTTCACCTATAATGCACCCACAGTAGCAAATAGGTGTCAACAAAATACAAAAGACATTTTCTGTTCAATTGCCCTTGCAGCCTCTGACACAGAAACATTGCGCAGAACCGTCTTGCTGGATCATCATGCCCGCAGGAATGCCCTTCCCGAGGTCACTGTCATTGATGAAAGCGGAGAAAACCGAGGGAAGATAATGTATCCGAGAGGATGGTGTGGAATGAGCTAAAGGACAAAATCTTTGGGAGAGATGATTTAACTTTTCTTTAGGTTACCCACAATGCCACACAACACAATTTCAATGTTCATGTTCAGACAACATTCTATATAAATATGACCAAGCCCGTCTAATTTCACGCGTATATTGCAGTATGAAGACAGGTCATATCGTCATTATCTGCATCAAGAGCAAAAAGAACTTGGCTCTACATTGAGTGGGCTATACTGAAAATTTAAGTACATGATACGACGGCCTTCATCTGAAATCTTTTCACGTATTAACAGGCATAGGTCTGGTTGGGCCTCCAGTAACCCAGAAAATGTCTTCTTCTGACAGCTGTGTCAGTTTCCACTGAAAAAAATATCAAGGTCAGCAGCATCCGGAAGTCCATAAACTTGGTTTTGGCTTTACAAAAGATAAGCATAATGTCATCCAAAAACGCCTGAAAACTTTTTTAAAAACCAATTTTGACTTTTTATTTAGCTTAATATTTATTAACAGCTGTTTCACCTGTCTTTAAAATGGTTAAATTAGACAAGTCTGTAACAATATAGGCCTCAGGCCTACTGCTCTGTACTGTTTTAATGTCACACATTAAAATAAAATGTGTTAACATTAATTCGTTTTTAAATAGACAGATGCAAACATGATGAACTGATACATGTGCAACAAATTTTGTATTTCACTAAAACTGTAGAAAAGGGAAAATGTTCCCTTAGATTAGGCCTACTACAACATGTATGATATATCCTAACCGTTAGCAAGCAATCCATGCACAAACGCAGCGCCTTGCTTGGTCACTAACATCTAACAGAATTCCATAACCCCGCCACTTCAAAGATTTGTAGGCTAGGCTACTGCTAAACTCGCTGGTAGCACGTGTAATTAGCCTATCTTGACGCTTTCAAAACTTGACTTGAACGCTCCATGTGATTGTTTAGTTCACTTTTAAATAGGATATTTCTGAGGCGAATGTTCGCTTCCCTTAAAAGCAGTGGGCTAAACGCATTTGTCTTAGCTGCCAGCTAGGCTACCACAAATTCAAATTTTAACATTACATTTAACATATCCAGAGGATAGCTAACTCCTCCCTCGTTTCATTTAATAAGCATTGAACACTGGAAAGCATTTCTCTTATGACATTAGAACTAACTAGAATTGAGAATTATATTAAGCACGCATTTATTTTCGCTGCAATATTAACTTGTTATAGAGGATAGTTTAGCTACCTAAGCTAACGAATCCCATCTCTTACCGCAGATGAATACACTCCACATTAGGAAAATATTGCATGCTTCTGATAAATAATGTTATAGGCTAGTTAGTTACAATATTTAATAATGATAAAATAACATAGGTCTTGTTGTATAGTTCTTACCTGAACAACCTCCTCGATCTTGACAGCAAACTTCTGGCGGACTCCTCATGCCCATGAGCGCGAAAAACCCGGATGTGGAAATCAACTCCAAATGAGTGTTATAGTATTGACTCTTTGAAATAACTCCGGCTACAGAGCTTTTTCAGCACCGTTAGTGTTACTGTAACTCTCAAACCAACACTTTTCAACTCGAAATTTTTAACACCAGTAATTTTAACTCACATCAACACTTCGGATTTTGCTGTGTATATTCTGAGGTAAGTTGATGTATAGTGTTACATCATATTCTATAAGGATGTTATGTTTGTATACTTTCTGCCCAGTTTGACCCATTTAGCAGAAGTCAGCCTGTTTAAGGCTCTGATATCTATTCTGTATGACTTAAAGCAGTTATGACATGGTCTGATTTTCTCACCCAATAAAGGAATATTTCATATATCAGTCTACTCTTCATTCTATCAGAAACAGTTATCACAGCTCGTATATTTTCCTTTTACACATATATGTAAGCACTGAGCCAAATTTAGTAAAGCCAACATATTAAACGGACAATATTTGTCTCTTATATATAATATATCTACATATACACTGTCAGAGATACTTATCTTTGAGTGAAGATTTAAGGTGATAGGAAATATAAATAACTGCAACTTGAATCTTTACTGGCGCTCAGTATTTGACAGAGTTCACTCACATGTGCTGTACCAGTGTACCTGCACATGTGATGTGACAATAGAAGTGATTTGATTTGAGTTCAAACTCACTGCTGTCATAACTTATTGTTGAAAGATTTTATTATGTTTATGTTTAGAAGTACATTTCATTTAAGGTTTTCTAGATGTGTTTGCTCTTCTTTACTAGAGAAGTTACATTGTGCAAGCTCAACAGGAAGTTACGTTGTGCAAGCTCAGCAGGAAGCCTGCACGCTGTGCAAGCTCTGCAGGAAGCCTGCACAGTTGTATGTTATCTCTTCCTGCATGTTTCAGAGACGCAAACATGCTTGAGTATAAATAAAGGCTAATGACTGCTCCAGGGTGTGTGAGTCTCCTTCGAGCTCTCACCCGTGTGCACGTTAAAATCTAAAACCTGTCTGAGTGTCATTTATTCCAATCTGAGTTGCATTACAGGAAAACTCACATTTCTTGGTCCTCCGAGCCGGAGTAACATAACACTTTTGTGTGATCCCACGGGAAAACCTCATTGAGTCCTGACGTCGTGAGAAGCCCGCGCTGAAGTCTGTCGACAGCTCCTGTCTAGGTACAGGATAAAAAGTCCAGAGACGTTGAAATTCGGGTTCTGGCCAGCGTTTTTAGAAGTGGTCCACGACGGTGGGGGTCGATGAGGAGGACCTGACAACCCGGCAATAACTCAACAAGCAGGTGAATATTGACACTCTGAGACATGTTGCGTAAAACCGTGTAAGCTCGCCCAGAGGGGCTGATAGCATGTAAAAGCTCGCCTGAAGAAGGCTGGTAGCATTTTAAAATAAAATAGAGCTCATCTGGGACTGGTAGCTCCCCCGTAGTGGGTAAAGGTAGCGCGCGTATAAAGGTATTGTTTTGTTTTTGTATTGTTTTATTTTTGTGTTGGTGGAATAAGTTGATTTTACAGCACAATAAGGAGGCTGAACTATTCCACTAATTTGTTTACTGTTGGCCACCCAAGTACTGGTGAAGAGAGAAAAAGGTCGTGTTTTATCACGTAAAGCTGACACCGCTTTAAAGAATAGCTTGAAAGTAGAAGGCCGTGTCAACTACCTCTCTCGATTCTCGTGCCAGAGAAGGTGCCGCAGTTGTGTAGTTGTAAAGGATTAAAATGGGTAACGAAGCTTCAAAACTCACTGCTGACGAGCAGTGGTTAGAGGAAAAAATGTCCAGGCGCCGGACAAATTAGTGCATGTAGATGGAGAAATCCAAAAAAACCCCCTAAATGTCCCACATGGGAGGGAAAATGTAGCCCCTCCGCATTGACTAAATTAAAAGAAACCCTCCAAGTAGAAATAAATACTGAAAAGAATCCTAAAAAGAAAACAAAGCGTATTCAAGAGTTGTAATATTTTGAAGCATGAAAAGAGGAATGAAGTGGAATAAACAAAAGGTTAAATTAAAATAGAGCTTATCTAATGTATTCACACTAATAATAGGAAGGAAAACAATTTGTAAACTGGTATTAATAATGAAACATAGTTGGCATGACGACCGTGCCTAGAATGAATAGAATGCATGAAACCAGATAATTCACACGAAAATATATTAAACAATTAAAGAGATGCATAAGGTATATTATAGCTGTGTTATTGTTCAGCCAAGGAAAATGTCTCCAGCTTGGGAAGGTGTGAAGCTGCAGATTCACACAGACCTGTGATGGATACATAATAAAATATGAACTAATATACTATTGTATATTAGTAGTAAAGTAGTGTATTGTAATATACTATTGCTGTTATAAAAAAGGAAAAAACAACACAATGATAACATTAATAATGACATACTATTAATAAGAAGAGGCACCTCAGTCAGTTATGATGTGAGGTGGATGATTGTTGATGAAGTAGTCTGACTCAAGCTTAAGGTTTGCTCAAACTCAGTACAATGATATATGAGATGAAGAAAATAAAGAAAATACCAAATCTAATCAGGTGTATAGAGACACTTGACCTGCTTGTAAACCTGTCATCTTAGATGGGACTTTGTTAAGGTGAAGAACAAACCTATACTAACAACTAATGAGCCAAACCCTGTATACAACAGCTAAAGCTACAAGACTGAGAAGTTGAATTAAATATGTGGACACTACCAAGCTAATGAGCAAGTTACACACTATTTTGTATTAATTTTTTTGTTTTTTGTTTTTCAGAGCAGAAGCTGCATGATATTAAAAGCTCACACATGCAGCAGTCTGTGAGCTCAGTTTTTCCTCACACTTCTGCTTTGTTTCTGACAGCAGTTCTTTTTCTTTTTGTGTCCCAACTCATGTGTGTAAAGCGTTCATGCCATCAGCAACTTGTTTTTGTTTTTGTTTGTTTGTTTTGTTGGTTTGAAAAACAAATTTGTGATCATACTTGTGGATCACAGTGACACGAAATGATTAGGCACATGATTTACTGATGCCTAGTTTTAGAGCTGTGGGCTATGAGCTGGGAGCTATGAGCTGTAAGCAATGCAAAGTTCTCCCAATTTAGAAGTTTGACATATGTAACACGTGTGAGATATATGAATTATTTTAAATGAAATAGAAATTGTCCAAAATGGACACTATGTATTGTTGCTACATATGGAAAGAAGCATTCAAACTTGAAATAGCCTTTCTAGTTGGAAGTGCAGGTTACGTCTGTTTTAACACAGGCAGAAACAGGACTCTGTTGCGTCAGGCCTGCCCACATGTGTGCCAACCGTGTAGCCGCAGCGGAGGCAGTAAAAAGTCAGCTGACATTGTTTTAGGACACACTTTAATCATCAAAGTGCCCCATGCAGTGACTTCAATTTTAAATCTAAGCCAATTTGTCTTACCTGACACATGGAGACAACTCTCAAATGTTGGACACTTATTGTTGCTATATGGAAAGTTCAACAAAGAGTTTGGTTAGTCTGGAGAAACAGAAATATGTGTGCAGTCTGTGACAGAAATCGTGTGTGTAACAGGAACACATGCCCATAAAAGGAGCTGACTGTGTCAAGGACGCACACAGACAGTTAGTATGTTTTTTTTCAGCAGTACATCATTTTGCGAAAATTTGGCAGAATAGAGGTATGATTACTTCTACTGGCAATCCAGTGCAACATGGAAATCTTTCAAAGGCACTGTTGGAAGTGATAACATTGCCAAAACAGTTAGCATTATGTAAATGTGCTGCACACCAGAAAGACAACTCAGAGGTCACTAAAGGTAATAATTTCGCAGATCAAGCCGCAAAAGCAGCAGCACAACAAACTATAGACACATTAATGTCTGAATCCTCAATGCAAATACCACTTGATGTGCTTAAAACCGAACAAAAAGCCGCACCAACTACAGAACAAAAGAAATGGTTGAAATGTGGTGCACAGCTAGAAAATGATTTGATGACCTGTAATGGTAAACCAATACTACCAAAATCCCTACACAGAACAGCAGCATTAGTGACACACGGTTCCACTCATGTGTCAACCGGAGGGAGATGGTAGATATAATCTCTAAACATTTCTTTACTCAAAATTTCGAGAATTCAGCAAAGGAATTTGTCAGAACATGCATGATTTGCCAAAAACATAATGCACAGGGAAACCTCAGACCAAGAAGAGGTAACTTTCCCACACCACCTCAACCTTTTCATACCATTCACATGGATTTTATTGAGCTAAATGAAGCCAAGGTTCAAAAATACGCTCTAGTGATTATAGACGTGTTCTCAAAATGGCCAGAAATTTATCCTGTGAAAAAGGCAGATGCAATCTCTGTAGCAAAATGCCTATGCAACCATTTTGTTCCAACATATGGCATACCGTCCCTAATAAGATGAGACAATGGAACACATTTTGTAAACGATGTAATTAGCAAGGTCTCCGAAGCGTTGGGATTTAGTATAAAAAATCACTGTGCCTACCACCCACAAAGTGCAGGGCTAATGGAAAGAACAAATAGCACTATCAAGCAAAGATTGAGAAAGTGCATGGAAGAGACAGGGAGACCATGGCCTGAATGTAGAGGTCTAGTGAAAATGTGGATGAGATTAACACAAGGCAGGCTCACAAAAAATTTACGCCATTTGAAATAATTCATGGAAGACCTTTTCCCACTACTAATACTGAGTGAACCAGTAAACAAATCAGCTAGAGAGACTACTCTAGCAGAGTGGATGGCAAAGTTGCTAGAAAATACAGAAACTGTGTTGAACAACAAACTGCTGTGTGACTCTTCTCCAGTATCTTGCAGGTTGAAACCAGGTGATTGGATCCTGATCAAAGTACTCCAAAGGAAAAATTGGAGCACACCAAGGTGGGAAGGTCCTTATCAAGTGCTACTCACCACACCTACTGCCTGCAAAATAGCAGAAAGACCGTCCTGGATTCATCAAAGCCACTGCAAAAAAGTGAGTGACAACCTAGACGTTTAGACGCCGACACCCCTAACTCCTGGTGATCTATTGGTGAAGGGAGGGCTGATCGGGTACACCCTGCCCTCTACTTCTCGCCGGTAGTCTACTCATCAGAGGTCACAGGTGTGTCTGGTCATCATGAAGACGCTCATCCTCCTAGTGGCTAGTGTTGCACTTCTGGTGAGTTTATTGACACTCACCCGAAAGAAAGAAGATGAACAACACCACTAATTGTAATCAGACCGCTGGAAATGGAGAAGGTGCCCCTGTGAACACAGCCAACCGCTCTAACGGCACTTACTGGGTGCAAGGAATGGCCTGGCTATGTGGACAACGTGCTTATTTCATACTACCCCCAGGCTGGACCGGAGTTTGCGCTCCCATCTTCATATCAGATCACACCTTTAAAATAACTGTGGGAAACACCACGATGCCTCGACGACAACGACGAGACGTCTCTGCAGTACAACCACATGACCCGATCTGGGGATCAGATGTCCCCCAGGATTTCAAGCTCTGGACCACTGGACAGAAAGTGGTACATGCCCTGTTCCCATGGGTCGGAGTTGGGAAACATGCCCTGCGTATCGAGACGTTGGACTACCGTTTTGGACTTTTTCTGAACGCTTCATGTAAAATCAACAACAAGCAGAATCAAGAAATTGACGCTCTGCGCATTGCAGTAATGCAACATAGGGTAGCATTAGACATGATTCTCGCCGAGAAAGGAGGACTATGTGTCCTCTTTAACAACACATGCTGCACATACATTCCAGATAATGTACACTCGTCCAACATGACTGATGCTCTGAACACACTTAGACAACTCAGGGATGCACAACAACAAGACTATGTTACAAACACAGAAGACTGGCTCACGTGGTTTTTAAGTGGCTCTTGGAAGTCCCAGCTGATTAAAGGACTTGTTTTCGTTGGTGTTCTACTATTGTTATTGTGTCTTTCCACTTCATGCGTCATACCTTGTTTGAAGAATATGGTGTCAAAAAATGGTAACTGCTTCAATTGATGCTTACATCACCCTACCACAGAATGAAGAAGATGATAATGAGATAGACATCTGGATATAACATACTCACAAAACCCACTAATTAATGATGTCCTGGCTAAAAATGTTTTACAAGTAGCCATAGACTGATACAGTGTTAGTGAGTTGCTATGTATATATATAGGAGAAAAGATCAAACAACAGGAGGGAATGTTGAAAGATTTTATTATGTTTATGTTTAGAAGTACATTTCATTTAAGGTTTTCTAGATGTGTTTGCTCTTTTTTACTAGAGAAGTTACATTGTGCAAGCTCAACAGGAAGTTACGTTGTGCAAGCTCAGCAGGAAGCTTGCACGCTGTGCAAGCTCTGCAGGAAGCCTGCACAGTTGTATGTTATCTCTTCCTGCATGTTTCAGAGACGTAAACATGCTTGAGTATAAATAAAGGCTGATGACTGCTCCAGGGTGTGTGAGTCTCCTTCGAGCTCTCACCCGTGTGCACGTTAAAATCTAAAACCTGTCTGAGTGTCATTTATTCCAATCTGAGTTGCATTACAGGAAAACTCCTCACACTTATGATGATTAATATAATAACTATAATATTGGCCATATCATATTTACACTGACTTTGGTCTCATGAACAACATTAGCTAATTGTTATTTACTAACTAATCTTAAATGACTGTTCAGTACAGAACTGAAGGCCAACAATCATGTTTTACAGTCCTGTGCTCTCGGCCTCAGATACTTATTAAATCACACAAAGCTCGTGTAGAAACAAACACACGAACAAAATATGTTCTCCTTCATTTCTGTCAAACAAAGCTGTATGAAACGTTTCCAGCGGCTGGTGTTATGGTTGCTAGGCAACCTGGGCAGCGCGACGGAGGCTAGACGGTCCCATTTCACAAGCCTCGCACTTCCGGCCTTAGCGGTCTTTGAGTACGCGGCCCTTGAGGATCGTTGAGGCTGCGTACTTTAAGGCTGCAGACCCCGAATTGGGATACAGCCATAGTGTGTGTTCACCCGTCCTCGTTGCTGGTTCGTCTGTGTTATTACCCTCCGTTATTCTGTGTATCCCCCCCCCCCCGGTCTTCCTGGACATTCTCCCTGCAAGGTTCTGGTTTTGGTGTTCTGGTTTTGTTGTTTAAGTTTTAGTTTTTCCCAGTTTAGAGTATTTTCAGTTCTGTTTCTCACCACCCTTTCTTTTATGTTGTACTTCACCCTTTTGTTAACACTAGATTTACTATCCTGCGCAAATTTGCGTAACTTCCCTAAACCCAATACCCCCTAGAATTACTGGCTTTTTTATTTTCTGGTGCAAGTCCCGAGGTGTTAAGCACCCCTGCTGAGATTTTCACAGGTCGTCAGCTTGTTTCTCCTACAGCTTTTGTTGTGCAAACCACCCATTGTCCTTGAGGCCTGGCACATTTGCATTTGCTCACTCAGAGTTGCTCAGATCCAAGGCAGGCCAAACCTCTGTGTTACAACTTTCAGAAATGCCTGATAGAAATGCTTCAACTTACTCATGAGATTTTGACCACATTTTTTGCGGAAGTCACAACTATACTGAATGCACGACCGTTGTTGCCAGCTGCAAGAATGCTTGGTAGGGAACAGCTGTTCCCTACCAGGTTCTGTTTCAAAGTTTGAAAGACTTTGAAATAAAACAGACTTGTGTACCCATATATTGTGAATGTCTGTCTTTTGTATGTAGGTTGTAACACAGAGGTTTGGCCTGCCTTGGATCTAAGTAAACAAATGCCAATGTTGCACAAACACACACACACACACAGCAAATCTGCATTTATTTGTCCCACAAGTGGAAAATCTGCATTGTCATTGCAAAAAAAAGTGGACAGAGCACGGTATAGAAAGTGCACTATACAAACAATCTGGAAACATAAATATGGACACGTGTATTCAAAAATATTGGTGTACACACACACACACACACACACACACACACACACACACACACACACACACACACACACACACACACACACACACACACACACACACACACACACACACACACACACACACACAGAAAATCTGCATTGTCATTGCAAAAAGTGGACAGAGCACGGTATAGAAAGTGCACTATACAAACATTTTATATATATATACATATATACATATTTTATATATACACATATATACATACATACATAGTTATACACACAGACACATCTATATCATATATACACACACACACACACACACATATATATGTGTATGTATATATATATGTCACGATCTGCGGAGGCAGACCGTGCGGTGGTGTGCGTGATGGACCCAGGTGCGAACACAAGTGAGGATACGGAGTGAACTTTAAACAAAAGCGAGCCTTTATTGTGGCTGGTGAAAACAAGGCAGAAGCGCAGTGACAAAACTAAACTATAACTAAACTGGGAAAGTAATACTAGGATAAACTATGAAGATACAGGTAACCAGAACTATGAGTACAAAGGCTGACTGATACAACATGGAGGGTAGGAACACAGACGACGCGACACTGAACACAGCAAGACTGAGGACTAAATACACACATGAGGCGATCAGGGAAGTGGAGACACATGAGAACACAGCTGACTAGAATGGAACATAATGACAATACAGGGAGAGTAACACTAACTACAATGAACAAAGAACACCAGACTCTTCCAAAATAAAACAGGAAACACACAGACATAGACATGGAAATGAAACATGGCATGAACTTAACATAACTGCATAGACATGAAACATGACACGTAGACACAGAACCAGGGAGACTGAGTACAGGGAAGATGGCAGAAATAACTACAAGAACTTGACAACATAAGACACACAGACATAACACACATGAAGGGCAAGAGAGCCTAAACACAAGGGTAACATAATTACAAATGAGCTGGAATAACTTGAACCTAAACAAACAATAAACATCCAAATAAACTAAAACTCAAAACACTGGGTCGCATGACCCAGGACCATGACACCACCCTCCTCCAAGGGCTGGCCCCAGACAGCCCTAAACCAAAAACGGACCACCGAGCCCGGGCGGGCGGCGGGGACCAGGACGGAGGGCCCAGAACATGAAACAAAAACAGCTGACAGGAAAACACTGGAGCACATGACAAAAGTCCAAACATAAGTCAGGGGGCCGACCCGGAGGTCGAGGGCACAACAGTTCATACAATCTTCCATCAGGGGCCGGCCTGAGGGCGGCAACATAACAGCCCGCAGTTTATGAGTTCAGGGGCCGGCCGCGCGAAGGCAGCGGCGTTGCGGTTCAGGAGGCCGTCCATGACAGCAGTGGTGTCCAGCTGACGGCCTGGAAAATGGCCGGTGACGGGGCAGTCGTGGACGTGGCCTGGAAGGTGGCCGCTGACGGCGTAGTCGTGGACGCGGCTTGGCGGGCCCCGGACGTGGCTTGGTGAGACCAGACGAAGCCGAGGCAGAGGCGGCTGCTGCAGGCGGAGCAGAAGCCGACGTTGAAGCTGGACCAGGCGACGGCGATGAAGCAGAAGCCAGAGCTGGACTAGGCGACGGTATAGGAGCCGCAGATGACAGAGCAGGTGGTGGCTGGACGGGCTCCTCGGGCCCTCCAGCTGACATGGCAGGTTGCTGGACGGGCTCCTCGGGCCCTCCAGCTGACGAGGCGTGGGGCTGGTGCGGTTCTCCTGAACCCCCAGCTGACGTGGCGGGTTGCTGGGCGGGCTCGGGCCCTCCAGCTGACATGGCAGGTTGCTGGACGGGCTCTCGGCCCTCCAGCTGACGAGGCGTGGGGCTGGTGTGGTTCTCCTGAACCCCAGCTGACGTGGCGGGTTGCTGGACGGGCCCCTGGGCCCGCCAGCGGAGACAGACGGCCGGACGGGCCCCGGGCCCTCCAGCGGAGACAGACGGCCGGACGGGCCCCTCGGCCCTCCAGCGGACGCAGGCGTGAAGCAGCGGGGATGCTGCGGGTGCCGGGCTGGCACACCCGGGCATCCAGCAGCAGACGCAGGCTGAGCTGCTAACTGGACCGGGAGCTGAGCTGCTAACTGGACCGGGAGCTGAGCTGCTAACTGGACCAGTGTAAGTATATGTGACTGATCTAGAGGCAAAACTAGAGACAGAGCAAGTGGCTGAACCGTGGCCTGCGCGCAAGAACTGAGGCATAGACATGCAGAGAGAGAGAGCAGGTGAAAAACAGTCCATAGTGCCCACAATCTGTAAACAAGAGGCCATGAAATTAGTAGTGTTGATAATCGCTGAACCTGAGCCAGCAGTCTTTACATCCTCAGAGTCTGGGTCAGTTTTAATTGGCCTAAAGGCAAATGGTCCAGTTTCTTCCAACACAGAAAAGGTCAGCATAGGCTGGTTGGATTCAATCAATGACAGTTCCTTACAGTTCAGAGGGGCTGGTTCAACCACACGAAAAACAAGGATTACAACCTGGCCCACAAAACACATAACTCAGACTTTTATAGTGAGGCTCCTGGGCAAACAATAAATACTCAGGTATGCATCTGGTTAATGACAACTTAACAGCATGATAGTGGTAAGTGGTACATTTACTTGGAACCACGCTTGAAGTGGACTGTAACTCATAAGTGTCATTTAGTTTGTATGGAGTAACGGGATAGATAACCCTGTGCTAGAATCCTTAACGGAGAGAGATGACTTTTCAGATTGTGAGCGGATGGTGACACTCTTATCCCAACATGAAACCTCATCTAGTGATGAGTTCACAGAATCAGAGAAGACAGACATCACGTTAACTCTGGGAGGGGATAACGTAAGTTCAGTAACGGTCTCATTGGACTCCCATCGTTCAGCCATGATCACCTGATTGGAGGTGACAGTGCTGGAGTAATACAATTCAGAAACATCCTGCTTGATATTCAGAGGAACACAGATTTCAGACTGAGTAATGTTATTGCTTGGGTTTCTATAATCTGGATTCATGTTGTTGTCTGTGAGTTTCATAGTAGGTCTTTGACCAGCGTCTATAGTTTTCAGTTCTTTGCACACAACAGCAGGTAATACCTTGTCGCTTGTCACTTCACACTCAGTCTGTTCACACTTTAATTCAGGACTGGCCACCACTGAAACATCTTTATTTGCAATGAAAGCAGAGGGGCCTGGAGGAAAACACACAGTCCCTGATGACAGGCTCCAAAGCCCACTCTCCAGTTATGTCACCAAAAGAGGGTGTGGCTTGGGAACCAATCAGTTCTTGGACATCGAAATCTTTATTTTGAACAAGAGCCCCAAACACGACTTCCTCCAGTGACTCAGTAACACCATCATTACCTCCTTGAAGTGGCTCCGGGTGAGCAGAGCGGACACAGGAAGGGAGGCATCGGTCACACATAGTTCAGTTTGTGATGGAACCCTTGGAACAGCATATGTCGCAGAAGAAAACACCTCCACCCCACTACCCCTACTATTCGCATTATGATCTGCGGAAGTCTCTTTTTGGTCTAAGCACAGCATCAGAGGTCCTTACAGGAGTACTAGAAGTGTCCATAATTGCCTTGGAAACAAAATCCCTGTCTGTGGCTTGGTTAGCGGCGCATTACTTGGCTGAAACTCAGCACTGTCTAACTCTGTACAAACGTCTTTATCTCCCAATGTTTCAACGAAGACTGGTGATGGAAAACTGCCTTCACTCACCTCCGGTTGTTGCGCAGCGCGACGGCGACGCCGAACGCCGCTTTCTTCTTGATAGTAATTTCCGACGAACCAGACAGCGGCGCCTCATGCGCGCCCGGGCGCCGTGGCAGAGGCTGGGGAACTGGGTGATGACGGAGCGGTAGGTGAGAGTTCCTGGAAGCTCAGGGGACCCCGAGAGCCAGGTGAGTTCCCCCGGAAAATCTCATCATAGTCAGGAGCGAGCCACGGCTCCCCGGAGCTCTTCCTCTAGTTGCGGCGCGATGCGGCGCGCTGCCGCCTCCTCGAGGTCGAAATCCATGCCCTCCACAGCATCCTCGTGTTGCTCAGCGGAGGCGAGACAGGCCGTAGCGATCGCGCGACGGCGGCGTGAACGCCGCTTCTCTTTGAAGCGGCCGTGGACAGAACTTGACTTTGCATGGCGATCGGCTCCTCGTCCTCCGACCACATCCGTGCCAGATAGGAAGCAGGAGAGGTAGTCCGATCGAGGCGGCGAGGGTGGGCGGCGGTTCGAGGCGGGCGGCTGGCGAGAGCTCCTCCTCGGAGATGAGCCAGGGCTTCCAACGGAGCTCGTCCTCGCGATACGCCCGTAACACCTGCTGCTTCTCCTCCTCACCGAAGTCGATAGCCTCTGGCATCTCCGCGCGCCCGCGTGGTGCAGTCGGGTGGTGGCGAAGATGCGGAAGCCAATGAGGCGTGAACCGACGGTGTGTCCGCGGGGAGCCTCACTGTTCCGACTCTGACTGCTTCTGGCTCGCGAGGCAGCGGGGAAACAATGCAACAGCATGGCTCGGCGATGAGTCCCGCACACCGGGAAGCTGCTGCTGCGGGCGGAGTCGGAGAGTTGAGACGAAAAAGTCACTGATGAGAGGGTGCAGCGTTTCCCATAACCAAGGGAACACGGACACGCACACCCGACTTGGCGGGCTAACTCTTCCCGTTCCTCCTCTCTGGAACAGTGCAGCCATTTGTTGCATAGTGACTCCACTGTCCGGACGATCCCGTCTTTTGTGTCGCTGGGTCCGCATGGTCAAATGTCACACTTGTCACGATCTGCGGAGGCAGACCGTATGCGGTGGTGTGCGTGATGGACCCAGGTGCGAACACAAGTGAGGATACGGAGTGAACTTTAAACAAAAGCGAGCCTTTATTGTGGCTGGTGAAAACAAGGCAGAAGCGCAGTGACAAACTAAACTATAACTAAACTGGGAAAGTAATACTAGGATAAACTATGAAGATACAGGTAACCAGAACTATGAGTACAAAGGCTGACTGATACAACATGGAGGGTAGGAACACAGACGACGCGACACTGAACACAGCAAGACTGAGGACTAAATACACACATGAGGCGATCAGGGAAGTGGAGACACATGAGAACACAGCTGACTAGAATGGAACATAATGACAATACAGGGAGAGTAACACTAACTACAATGAACAAAGAACACCAGACTCTTCCAAAATAAAACAGGAAACACACAGACATAGACATGGAAATGAAACATGGCATGAACTTAACATAACTGCATAGACATGAAACATGACACGTAGACACAGAACCAGGGAGACTGAGTACAGGGAAGATGGCAGAAATAACTACAAGAACTTGACAACATAAGACACACAGACATAACACACATGAAGGGCAAGAGAGCCTAAACACAAGGGTAACATAATTACAAATGAGCTGGAATAACTTGAACCTAAACAAACAATAAACATCCAAATAAACTAAAACTCAAAACACTGGGTCGCATGACCCAGGACCATGACATATATATATATGTGTGTGTGTGTGTATATGATATAGATGTGTCTGTGTGTATAACTAGACTTTATGCATATTATATAAGGTGTGGCTATATAAATATATAAATATATGTACAACTCTGTGTATATATGTTTATGGACAGGCATGCAGGCAGGTAAGGAAGGAAAGCAGCCTTGCAGGGAAGGAAAAACTTGAATCTCTCATGGTTAGGGGTTGGGGAAGGGTGTGTTTGCACAACAAAAGCAGGAGAACAATGGAGCTGACGACCTGTGAAAATCTCAGCGGGGTGCCAAGAGGTGTTAAGGTTGGGGGGAATTTACGCAAATCTGCGCAGGCCAGTAAATCTAGTAGTAGGGACTTGCACCAGGGAAAAAAGGCTCAGTAATTCTAGTGTTAATAAAGCTCACTCACTACTACGCAGTCTGTATCTTGGGTCCGTTTATAATTCACACGGCTTGCCCTGGCAACCCGTGACAGTTTTTCCTCTGTGGTGAATGTTCCGCCTCCTTCAGTGTCTATGTACAGGGTTGGCCATTTATATGGATACACCGTAATAAAATGGGAATGGTTGGTGATATTAAAGTGCTGTTTGTGGCACATTAGTATATGTGAGGGGGCAAACTCCTCAAGATGGGTGGTGACCATGGTGGCCATTTAGAAGTTGGCCATCTTGGATACAACTTTTGTTTTTTCAATAGGAAGAGGGCCATGTGACACATCAAACTTATTGGTAATGTCACAAGAAAAACAATGGTGTGCTTGGTTTCAACGTGCTGCACATCCATGACATCCAAATTCTGCCAAATTAAAAAGGCGCTCCCTAACCTTCACAGCTCAGGTGACCTTCACAGTCACCTGAGCTGTGAAGGTTATTTGAGTACAGTACTGTCATATCCATGAAACCTGTTTGAGATGATCTGAACTTTGTGAGATGGCATGTAAGTAGGCTGTGGTGTTTAAATGCTACACTACTATCAGTAGCCTGAAGTAATGATAAGTCAGAATGGATCCACACTTTTGTATTGTTTACGCCAAATCTGACTCCTTAGTTCAGAGGAGTGTCACCCAGTGTGGTCTTCTGCTGCTGTACAGATGTTCTTCTGGTTGTAATCAGATTACAAAAGGGTCAAAACACCTTCCCAAAGGGCACATCCATGTTTCTTTCTTTTTACTCTCATTGTTTTACTCTCAAGTGTTGTGAAAATTTGTACTGATTCCCCAGCTACTCCAGTCTTTTTAATGGAAGTATCTTCGAACAACATAATAAACCATGAGTTTTGCTCAGTGAATCCACAATAGTGTGAGTGTCTGTGTAAATGTTAGACAACACACAGATACAGAAAAAAGTGCTAAATGTATGCGTGATTGGGTGAATAGGGCTTCAAAGGATAGAGCCTTTCTGAGTACTAGTCCATTTACCATATAAAAATAATATGTAAACACAGAAATTTGAATTTTGATATTTAACATTTTAATTCATAATAATACTGTATACTTTTTTTTAGTCCCATAGGAAATGAGCCCTCTGCATTTAACCCATTCACTCAGTAAAGCAGTGGGCAGCCACCAGTCCAGCGCCTGGGGAGCAGTGTGCAGAGATGGTACCTTGCTCAGGGGTACCTCAGGTTAGCCTTTCGGTGGCTTTGAACCCCCAGACTTGTGATTATAAGGCAAACACTCTACCTACTGAGCTGTCTCTGACCCCAACCTTTCATAAATAAAGTGGCAACAATTAATTCAAGTGTTTGAGTTATTTGAGTTATTAGTGTGAATACTTGAAAAGCATTCACAGTATTGTTCTTCTAATCTTTATTATTAGTGTGAATGCTTGAAAAGCAAAATTGTGATTTTTCAGAAAATACATGCGTTGTTATGGTTGCTATGCAATTAACTCAGAGTGAGCACCGGTCCGTTCTGAATTTTCTCTTCATGTCTGAACAACTTGATACTCGCTCAATTTCCACTCAACCCACACAAATTACACATCAAAACGTAGGTATTTTTTGCTGGCTTTCAGAAATTGTCACTATCATTGTTGTGGGAGTTATACATTTTTTGCAAATCTCCTCAGAGCAGCACAAAGTCTGAAAACTGTCCATAGAAAGTCAATGGAGAGTTTGTTCAAAATCACCGCTGGATTTCTCTAATGAGAGGCATTTTCAAATTGTCATATCTCCTTAACGAAACAAAGTTGAAACATGAGGCTTGTGCCAATATATCTTCAGACACTCCTGATGCTCACAATTCAAGAAGTTTTTTCTCACCTATTACCGTTCTGAGATGAGTTACACTTGTTTGAGGGTAGGAAATTCGTCCTTCGCTCAGATTTCATCAGATTTCAAACTCTGGAAATGAGGCACTTTTTTCTCTCGTCATATCTTTTTGATGGATTGCAACAGAGCCCTGAAAATTTCCATGACTGTTCACCAAAGCCTGCTGTTTCTTACGGTGAAAGAATACTATATTTCTGCCAAAAGATAGTATTTATGTGAAAACAGTATTTCTGCTAAATCATAGTATTTGTACTGAAACATAGTATTTCTGCCCAATCATAGTATTTGTACTGAATCATAGTACTTGTGCCAAATCATAGTATTTGTGCCAAAGCATTGTATTTGTATGGATTCATAGTATTTCTTCTAAATCACAGTATTTCAATCAAATCTCAGAAGTTGTGGTAAAACGCAGTATTTCTGACAAATCATAGTATTTGTACCCAATCATAGTATTTCTGCCATATAATTGTATTTGTGCCAAATCATGGTATTTTTGCCAAATCATGGTATTCCTTCAAAATCATAGTATTATTGCAATTTCACAGTATTTGAGCGAAATCGTAGTATATCTGCAAAAACATACTATGTCTGCAAAATCACAGTATATCTGTTATTTTATAGTATTACTACTAAGTCACAGTATTTCTGCCAATTTGTAGTATTTGTACTAAATCATAGTGCCTGTGTCAAATCGTAGTATTTGTTGCAAATCATAGTATTCGAACCAAAACATAGTATTTGTATAAAAGCATCGTATTTGTACAAAGTCATACTATTTCTGCCATATCATGGTATTTGTGCCAAATCATAATATTTCTGCTATGTTATAGTATTACTACTAAGTCTTAGAAGTTCTGTTATGTTATACTATATGTGCTGAATATAGTATATGTGCCAAATCATAGTATTTATACCGAATCATTTTATTTGTGCTAAAACATGTCTGCAACATGCAATCGTCATATCTCCCTAACAAAGCGAAGTTAAGACATGAGGCTTGTGCCAATATATCTTCAGACACTCCTGACGCTCACAATTCAAGAATTTTTTTATCACTTATTACCGTTCTGAGATGAGTTACACTTGTTTGAGGGTAGGAAATTTGTCCCTCGCTCAGATTTCTTCAGATTGCAAACTCTGGAAATGAACCACTTTTTTCTCTCGTCATATCTTTTTGATGGATTTCCACTGAGACCTGAAAATTTCCATGATTATTCACCAAAGCCTGCTGTCTCTTACGGTGAAAGAATGATATCGATGCTCCAAATAGATTTAGAGTTACAAAGCGTCGTTTGAGGGGAGGTCAAGGCAGTTTTCTCTTCGCCCCTACACTGTAAAATGTAATATTGTGTTTAATTAAAAATATTAAATAGGCTGAACTCAATTTTTATCAATTTGTTATTAGAACTCAATTTAAATAAGTTACCAGTACTTTTTATGCAAAAACGCTGATAAACTCCATTTATTTGAGTTGTCTTAACTTAGAAAAACTAAGTAAGCTGGAAGTTTTGCCTCTCAGTGCGGAAGGATGAAAGATGTGGTTTGAAAATGCCACGTGACTACCGTCCTCCTCCCTCTCGATCAGTCCGCATGTTCACGGTGCATTTTTTATGGAATATGTTGAGCAAACCTGGAGAAGCGTCAGCTCAAGATATTATTGTTGTCATTGCTGTGGATCTTTACCTGATACACTGACTTGGTGAGTAAATGTTTACTCTTATTCAAACTGATTTTGTGGCTTCTCTTAGTTTAGCACCAGGTTTAAAATCTTGCTAGCTAGATAGTGTTAGCCTAGCGTTGCTGCCGCCGCTGGGCTCATGTTACTTAAAAATTAACACCACAGCCTTAAAAACCTTACATAAAACTATGTGGTGAAATTTTCTGTTGATTGTTTGAAATAAATAAGTGAGATAAGAGCCCAGACAAAATTCTTCGAGAGGTGCAGCCGTTAGGGGTGTGGTGTGGGGGGTGGATAACAGAGCTCTCCGAAAACGTGGAAGCACTTTTGCAAATATGTGATATTTTGATAAATTAAGTAGATATTTGAGCATTACATAGCTACATTGTCGCCTGAAAATATCTTAAAAGGTTATTTTGTGACCCAGAAAGGGTAGTCTGGGGAAAAGGAGGATCGCATTTGTCGGCCACGGTTGTCGGAGCCTGTGCGTACTTTGTAAGCGCCGGCAATGGCGGAGGAGCGCCCGCTGAAAAACTGTTACTTTTTCTGGGTCACAAAATAAACTTTTAAGATATTTTCAGGCAAGAATGTAGCTGTGTAAATTTCAAATATCTGCTCGATTTATCAAGACATCACATATTTGCAAAAATGCTCCGACGTTTTCGGAGACGCTCTATTTTTTTTTTTTTCATGCTTTGTGGCAGCTTTAGAACATCTGTTGCGTCTATTAATGTCAAATCTAGCCTTTATTTAACAACATAAGCAAACTCTATGTTACAATGATTGCACAGCCATTAAGGATCAAATCAGTTTCTGAAAAATGTTCTGTTTTTTCTCCCTCTGCTTGCTTCTTACTGTCTTTGAGGCTCGGGACCAGCACTCCTGTTGTTGGACAGAAAGACATCAGTAAGTATTTTGGTTTTCCAATATATTAGCAACTGTCAGTGACATTTATATTAATCAGGCTGAACTTTAATCATACTTTAGATCAGCCTGTTTTACTTATTGTTTTATTTGTGCTTTGGTTTGGGAAGTTGTTTCTTTACTGATCTTTTCCTGTCTTCTGTTATTAGACTTGAGATATGACTGCACTATGTTGTTGCTGGTGACCACAGTTAATTCTACAAGACATGCTGTGTAAGTAAACAAACAACAACAGTTTGGTCTGCATTTCTTGAAAGATCACATCCCCAAACTTAGTTTAGAGTGTCTACACTGTATATAGTGAAGTCTGCAAGTTTTCTAACAGCAAAATCTGTTTTGTGCCCAAAATCATTTTGCACATCATTAGAATGAAAGTTATTGGCCATGTTTGCATAGCCCTTTTTAAAATGATGCTTTCATGACATTATTGTATGTTGGGTGGTGGTCAGGCCTATCCAGACTGACAATTTGGGACATTGAATGTCACCTCTCCGGTGGGGAGGGGGCCTGAGATCGTCTAAATTGGAGTCTGTTTTATACCAAATGCAGAAAAAAATGTTTTAAGAAAGCAATTAAGTTCATGTTCCAAAAATATGATTGTTTGCTTGCAGGACAACAGGAGAGATGAGTCCTCCGTCACAGATGGTGTTGTCAGTGAAGATGGTCGCCTGCAGGTTCAAGCTCATTGCATCTCCAACCCACATCCACTGCCACTGTACTTAAGGGAAGTTAAAGACTTTCTTCTGCACCTACATTTGGATCACCTCGATCCATGACAGTCATTCAGGCAGTAATGCCTGGACTGGAAACAAGCATCCTTAAAATAATACAACATTCCAGCTCATGTGTTGGAATGGAAAACAAATGTGTTGTTTAAATTAGAGACTGCACTTGTGACAGAACAATAAATATTTTATTTTGATTATATAAGTAATGTAAGTACAAAACAAACTTGTGGTAGGCCTAAACTTATTTTCAGAATAATTAAATCTGAGACTTTGTTTCATTGTAAGATTATAACAGTGATGGCAATATAATTGTTTGTTGTTCAGCAGAACATTGTCCAGTATGTTGGCTGTTATACTTTGTTGTGTTTGAAAATAAAAGTTGGGCTCATTTTAACGTCATTACAAAAAGTGTTGTTAATTATTTTTAATCATATTCAGGTTACCACAAATTGTTTTTTCATTTAGTTGAACTTAACATGTTTGTCAGTAGGTAAACAATTAGTATTGTACAGTCAGAAATATCAAGTTATTGTTAATACTGCAGACTTGCAATGTATAAGTTGTCCTAACAGTCATCTTAAGTAAGCTTTACTTAGTTTTTTTTTGAGGCAACGAGTTTCCATAATTTTTTTTGAGTTCTGGGAACTAACAAGGCTGTACAGTGTACTCAAAATGAGTAAGTTGCCCTAACTTGGTCATCTTACGTAAACTTGATCCAATTTTTTTGAGTTCTGGGAACAAATGAGCTTGTACAGAGTACTCAAAGTAAATAAGTTGTCCTAACTTAGTCATTTTTACTCATTTTTTTTGAGGCAACGAGTTTCCATAATTTTTTTGAGTTCTGGGAACTAATTAGATTTTACAGTGTACTCAGTTAGGGTACATTAGAAGTCAAATATCTTTAATAATTCATATTTTAATGATAAATTGTCAACACTTGACGATTCCCCCATCTCTTCTGAACAAAACGGTGTTAGAATGACCGTTCTAGCCCCTAGAAGCACCTAGAGCCCCTTCCTGTGTGTGTGTGTGTGTGTGTGTGTGAGAGAGAGAGACCCTTTTATGGCGATTCCCCCATCTCTTCTTTCTTTTTTGTCAACAAATATTTGAGGGGCCCTGTTAGAATGACCATTTTGTTTTCTTTTTCTAGCCCATACTATTTCTGCTAATAGCACCTAGAGCCCTAAAACATAGTGTGTGTGTGTGTGTGTGTGTGTAGTGTGTCTGTGCATGTGTGTGTGTGTGTGTGTGTGTGTGTGTGAGAGAGAGAGAGAGACCCTTTTTATGGCAGCATCTCATTGTAGGATTCAAATTGATTATATTTAGACTGGTTGACTGGATTACATCCTGTGTGTGTGTCTCTCTGTGCATTTGTATTTCCATATGTGTCCATAATTTTAATTGTGTGTATCTGCTGGCTGTTATTTCTTTCTTTCTTTTTTTGTCAATTTTTTACCTTTCAACAAGTATATTTGAGGGGCCCTTACCATGTTCAGCATTTTTTCAACTGTCCATTTTGCTTTTCCAATTTTTCTATTTAAGTTATTACTATTCTGTTAAATCATACTATTTCTGCTATTTTATAGGATTTCTGCTAAATATAGTATTTCTGCTTAATTATAGTATTTCTGCTAAAACATAGCATTTCTACTAAATGTAGTATTTCTGATTAATTATAGTATGTCTACCAAATCATAATATGTCTGACACAAGCTGCATCTGTGTGTGTGTGTGTGTGTGTGTGTGTGCGTTTGTGTGTGTGTGAGAGAGAGAGAGAGAGAGAGAGAGAGAGAGAGAGAGAGAGAGAGACCCTTTTTATGGCAGCATCTCATTGTAGGATTCAAATTGATTATATTTAGACTGGTTGACTGGATTACATCCTGTGTGTGTGTCTCTCTGTGCATTTGTGTTTCCATATGTGTCCATATTTGTAATTGTGTGTATCTGCTGGCTGTTATTTCTTTCTTTCTTTTTTTTGTCAATTTTTTACCATTCAACAAGTACATTTGAGCGACCCTTACCATGTTCAGCATTTTTTCAGCTGTTCTTTTTGCTTTTCCAGTTTTTCTATTTAAGTTATTAATATTCTGTTAAATCATACTATTTCTGCTACTTTTTGGTATTTGTTATAAATAGAGTATTTCTGCTAAAAACATAGAATTTCTGCTATTTTATAGGATTTGTGCTAAATATAGTATTTCTGCTTAATTATAGTATGTCTACCAAATCATAATATTTCTGATACAAGCAGCATGTGTGTGTGTGTGTGTGTGTGAGAGAGAGAGAGCGAGAGAGAGAGAGGGAGGGAGAGAGAGAGAGAGAGAGAGAGAGAGAGAGACCCTTTTTTGGCAGCATCTCATTGTAGGATATAATTTGAACATATTGAGACTGGTTGACAGGCATAGATCCTGTGTATGTGTCCCTCTGTGCATTTGTGTTTCCATATGTGTCCATATTTGTAATTGTGTGTATCTGTTGGCTGTTATTTCTCTTTGTTTGTTTGTTTTTTAAATTTCTGTGAATTTTTCACAGTTGAACAAGTACACTTGATGGAACCTAACCATGTTCAGCATTTTTCAGCTGTCCATTTTGCTTTTCCAATATTTCTACTTAAGTTATTGCTATTATGCAAATTTCAACACAAATTTCAGCTTTTTCACCCCTTTTCAGCAGAATTTTCAGTTTTTTCACCACTTTTCAGCACAAATCCCAGCTTTTTCAGCTGTTTTCAGGAAAAACTCTTTTGAGCAGAAATTCTGTTGGTTCATCTCTTTTCAGCGCAACTTTCTGCTTCTTTACCTCTTTTCAGCAGAAATTCTGCTGATTCACCTCTTTTCTGCAAAATTTTCAGCCTTTTCTCCTCTTATCAGCACAATTCTCAGCAGCTTCTGCTCATTTCAGCAAAATTGTCCGTCTCTCCACCTCTTCTTTGTGAGAATGAGCTTGACTCATTGAGAGTGACTTTCGCTCAGTGAGATGAGTAGTCTCCTTGAGACTAGGAAGGCCAGGTTCGAATCCTGCTCATGGCAAAAAAAAAATTTCCACCACTTTTCAACAACAATTTCTCTGTCTTTACCCCTTTCAGTAGATTTTTTGGCTTTTCACCACTTTTCAGCAAAACAATTCTGCTTCTTCAACTGTTTTCAGCAGAATTTTCAGTTTCTTCACCGCCATATAACTTTTTGCAAGTTTTCAACTTTTTCAGCTTTTTCAGCAGGCAACTTCACCGTTAAGACATCCACACAGCATTTTCGCAGGAAATGCAAATTTTTCTAGTTCTTTATTATTGTGTGGATGCCCTCAAAGGGCTTCCACACTATTGAGTTCCTGTTTCTCTTTATTGTGTGGATGCCCTAAAAGGGCTTCCATACTATTGAGTTCCTGTTTCTCTTTATTCTTTATCCTTTATTATTCTAGTTGCTCCGTTTTTTTGCCGCTTAACTACTCCCTCAGTTTTCAGCCGATTTTCACCGTTCAAACTCTAAACTGTTCTGCTACTTCTGCTTTCGACTGCTATATCTTTTGGTGTTTATTACTATTATACTTTTTAAAATATTACACTTTTTTCCTTTAATTTGTCCCATTGAAATGAATGGAAAACTTCCACAATTCTGCTAAAACTTGCTTGGTTTTGAAACTTAACTACTTTGTCATACTTTCACCTAGAAACTCCATTCAAACTTTAAAATGTTCTCAAAGTATTGGGCTATTCCTGTCTTATTCAGCTTTTTCAGACCTTCTACCGTTTTAATCTTATCTCTCTTTAAGTTTTCAGTTGCAAAATTGTGATTTTTCAGAAAATACATGCATTGCTATGGTTGCTATGCAATTAACTCAGAGTGAGCGCTGGTCTGTTCTGAATTTTCTCTTCATGTCTGAACAACTTCTTGCTATTCGCTCAATTTCCACACAACCCCCACAAATTATACATGAAAACGTAGGTATTTTTGCTGGCTTTCAGACAATGTCACTATCTTTATTGTGAGATTTACCGTTTTTTGGCAAATTTGCCTCGAAGTGACACAAGGTCTGAAAACTCCCCATTCAAAGTCTATAGGGAGGTTTTGAAATTCAGAGCTGAAATTCTGTAACGGGAGGCATTTTCAAATCGCCATATCTCTTTAACAAAGCAAAGTTAGGACATGAGGCTTGTGCCAATATATCTTCAGACACTGCTGACACTCACAGTGGAACCAGTTTTTACAATTATCTTACCGTTGAGCAATGAATTACGTTTGTTTGAGGGGTGGAAATCTGTCCTCCTCTCTGTTTTCAAACTCCGAAAATGAACCCGTTTCTTCTCTCGTCATATCTCCGTGACGGATGTACAAAGAGCAATGAAAATCACAGTCAAAATACACCAACATCCGCTGATTCACCCAGTACAAGAATTATGCTGCTAGCCCTCCTAGTGTCTGAGTTACACGACGTTTTGTAACTCCAAAAAACGGCGATTTTCGCCTCTCACCGCGATCTATTTCTGACTGGTCATCAATCTATTTTTCAGACACCCGCCCGCTTTCCAGGTGGCGCAATCAGTAATGACACGGGTCTGCAGCTCAAAGGTCGTGGGTTCAATCCCACCTTGGTCCACGTTTTTTTTTTTCACTACAAATTGATACACTATCACAGACCTGTAATTTATATTGCTAATTTATTACAATTCTGCAAAGTTTTATGATTTTAGCAGCTTTTCTAATATGGACCTCAGATTCTTGTTAACGCTCCATGGCAGAAATACATACAAGTACACAGCCTGATGAAGCAGACAGAGGCAGTACCTCTGATTTGTGAATTTGAGCAGAACCAGGTTGTTCTGCCTCTTTTCAGCAGAAATTCTGCTCATTCACCTCTTTTCAGTGCAACGTTCTGCTTCTTTCCCTCTTTTCTGCAGAAATTCTGCTGATTCACCTCTTTTCTGCAAAATTTTCAGCCTTTTCACCTCTTATCAGCACAATTCTCAGCAGCTTCTGCTAATTTCAGCAGAATTGTCAGTCTGTCCACCTCTTCGTTGTGAGAATGAGTTTGGGTCAATGAGATAAGTAGCTGCCTTGAGCCCAGGAGGGCCAGGTTCGAATCCTGTTCAGGGTGACATTTTTTTTTCAAAACCATACCACTTTTTCCAACTTTTCATCTTTTTCAGCTTTTCAGCAGACAGCTTCAGCGTTAAGGCATCCACACAGCATTTTCGCAGGAAATGCAAATTTTTCTAGTTCTTTATTATACTTTATTCTGGTTGCTTCCGTACTTTTTTTGCCGCTTAACTACTCCCTCAGTTTTCATGCTATTTTCACCGTTCAAACTTTGAAAAATTATGCTCTTTCTGCTAATGTAGGCTATGACTTTTGGTGCTCATTACTTCTATAGTTTTTGAGATATTGAATTTTTTTTGCAATATTTTTTGCCCATTTCTGCCATATTATCAGTGGCGTCACTGATTGTGTGGATGCCTCAGGCATCCACACTATTGAGATCCTGTTTCTCTTTATTCTTTATCCTTTATTGTGTGGATGTCTCAAGGCATCCACACTCTTTATTGTGTGGATGCCCTAAAGGGCTTCCACACTATTGAGTTCCTGTTTCTCTTTATTCTTTATTGTGTGGATGCCTGAGGCATCCACACTATTGAGTTCCTGTTTCTCTTTAAACTTTATTCTTCAAGTTGCTCCCCCGTTTTTCGGCGCTTAACTACTCCCTCAGTTTTCAGCCGATTTTCTCCGTTCAAACTCTAAACTGTTCTGCTATTTCTGCTAATTCCAGCTATATCTTTTGGTGTTTATTACTATTATACTTTTTAAAATATTACACTTTTTTCCCTTTTTTTGTCCCATTGAAATGAATGGAAAACTTCCACAATTCTGCTAAAACTTGCTTGTTTTTCAAACTTAACATCTTTCTCATACTTTCACCTAGAAACTCCATTCAAACTTTAAAATGTTCTCAACACATTGGGCTATTCCTGTATGATTCAGCTTTTTCAGACCTTCTACCGTTTTAATCTTATCCGTCTTTAAGTTTTCAGTTGCAAAATTGTGATTTTTCAGAAAATACATGCGTTGCTATGGTTGCTATGCAATTAACTCAGAGTGAGTGCTGGTCCGTTCTGAATTTTCTCTTCATGTCTGAACAACTTCTTGCTATTCGCTCAATTTCCACTCAACCCCCACAAATTATACATCAAAACGTACAGGGCCGGCCCGTGGCATAGGCCGTATAGGCAAATGCTAAAGGCGCCGTCCATCAGGGGGCGCCACGCCAGTGCCACAAATGTTGAGAAAAAAAAAAAAAAAGTTGGTACTATTATTTCTAAATACAAAAAATAATCCCACATTAATTAAAATACAAAGTAAAGCTTATTTAATAGAAATATTATTTGTTACAACATTACGCCCCGCACGGTGCGCCCCCTCCCTTCCCGTATCATGGTTCCTTTTGGACGTCACCACATCAAAAAATCAACACAAGATGTCAAAACGGCCAAAACTGTCAGGTGCCCAGGGAAGAAAAAAGAGAAAAGAAGAGGAGGAGAAACGAGAAAAAGACAGAGGTAGGTAACATTAGCCTACATGAAATTATTTGTCTGAATGTGATAGTAACCTAAATTTTTAGCATTAAGCTAATGTTACATGATTCGCTAATTGCTAATCAATAAATAGCTAGTTAACTGTTTTAACGTCAGTTAATATTGTGGAAGGGGCTAAATTGTTATGGAAAATAATAATGTAACGTTAGGTAATTACAGTACTCCCACCTTTCCCACCATTCCTCATTTGTATTCATCTTTTAAGCAGGTGTTTTTTGTTTACATTGTTATTGCCTTCTGGTTAGCTAACGTTTACCCTGCAGGTAATAGTCACTTTTCCACCCCTGTATATATTATAGTTGTAAGCCTAGTTGTTAAAGTGCACATCATTAATGTTAATTAAGCAATATCACATGAGAGGGAATGCTGTTTTTAATATGAGCACTGCTGTGATTCGTCAAAGATAATCATAACATAACATTCTCATATGATATTATACTGTTACTTTGCATTCTGCTATTCAGCATTTCACTGTAATGATGACAATAAATTGAATCTAATCTAATTTGCATATCAGTTAACATCATACATATATCTCTTTGGTTTTTCATTTATATTATATCATTTCATTTTATTCCTGGAATAAAATCATCATCAACCCAGCCATGATGCAGCAGCATCAAGCGGTCTTCCTGTTGCCTCCACCTCAGCAGCACAACCCACCAGTTTTGCAGCAGCATCAAGCGGTCTTCCTGTTGCCTCCACCTCAGCAGCACAACCCACCAGTTTTGCAGCAGCATCAAGCGGTGTTCCTGCTGCCTCCACCTCAGCAGCACAACCCAGCAGTGATGTAGCAGCATCAAGCGGTCTTCCTGCTGCACCAATAGACCCTGCTGACTGGCCTTCTGCTTTAACTGAAAAGGTACGAACAGAGTTAGTTCACAGAGTTCCATTTATAATTGATAGTGACTTCACATTCCCGAAACAGAAAGACGGGCGAAGGTGTCAGCATGATTATTTTAACAGACTCTTAATCAATGGGGAAAAGGTGAGAAGAACCTGGCTTATGTATTCGAAAAAAGAGGATAGCTTGCACTGCTTCTGCTGCAAAATGTTTTCCAAGAGAGATTACAAACTGAGTAGGGAAGGTCTGAAGGACTGGAAAAATGCAAGCCACTTGCTCAAGGTCCATGAGGATAGCCAGGAGCATAATGCTCACATGGCAACATGGAAGGACTTGGAGGTCCGTTTTGCGAAAGGACTCACAATAGATAAACAAGAGATGGCACTTGCTGAGGCTGAGAGAAAACGGTGGCGTGAAGTTCTACATTGTTTGGTGGCAATAATTCAGTCCTTAGCTGAAAGAAACATGGCTTTCAGGGAGTCCACAGACACATTAAATAAACCAGACAATGGCAATTTTCTGAAAGAAGTGGAGCTTATGGCCAAATTTGATCCAGTGATGAAGCAGCATGTCAGTAGAGTAGAAAGTGGAGCTGGCAGTCACATACATTATCTGGGAAAAACAATCCAAAATGAACTGATTGACACCATCAGTTCAAGAATAATAAAACGCATTGTGGAAGATATCAAAACATCAAAGTATTTCTCCATCATTTCAGATTGCACACCTGATCTGAGTCATAAGGAACAGCTCTCTGTCATAGTCAGGATAGTGTCACAAGAAGACATACCACAAGTTAAAGAGCATTTCCTGGGCTTTCTTGTTGCAGAGGAATCAACAGGAGATCATTTGTCAACTCTCATCCTAAAACGGATAGAGGAGCTTAACATTCCTTTTGAAGACTGCAGAGGACAGTCCTATGACAATGGGGCCAACATGAAGGGAAAAAATAAAGGTGTTCAGGCAAGGTTGCTTCAGCTAAACTCAAGAGCTTTTTTGGTCCCATGTGGTGCCCACACTTTAAATCTGGTAGTAGCTGATGCTGCAAAAAGCTCACCAGATGCCCTTGGCTACTTTGGGCATTTAGCAAAATTATTCAAGCTCTTCTCAGCCTCCACCCATAGGTGGGGTGTTCTCCTGAAACATGTGAAAACCACCTTGAAATCATGGGCTGAGACCAGATGGGAAAGCAGGATAAAAAGCATTGAGGCAGTCAGATATCAGGCTCGGCAAGTCAGAGAGGCTCTTCTGGAGGTGAGGGAAACAGCTACAGACCCTGTGGTCAGAGTTGAAGCCCAGTCTTTGGCTGAGGAGATTGGATCCTATCGTTTTTGCATTTGTACAGCCATCTGGTATGACATTCTCAGCAAGATCCAGTATGTGAGTAAACTCATGCAGTCGCCCTCCATGCAGCTAGATGTGGCTGTCGACTTGCTGAAGAAAACCAAAGATTCCCTCACCAGCTACAGAAACACTGGATTTTCTGATGCACAGACAACGGCAAAGGAGATGTGTGAAGAAATGAATGTGGAGGCTGAACTCAAACAAAAGCGATTGAGAACCACCAAAAGGCACTTCGGTTATGAGTCTCCAGATGAGCCCATACAAGATGCACTTAAAAAAATGGAAACCACATTTTTTAATGTGGTAGTGGATACAGCCATCTCTTCACTTGATGAGAGATTTCAGAACCTTGGAGAGGTGAATGACAAGTTTGGAGTACTCCTCAATTTCCACAACTTACAAAAAGAAGAGCTGCTACAGCAGTGCCAAACACTGAGTACTACTCTGACCCATGACAGCCAGCCGGACATTAATGGCACAGAACTTGCAATGGAAATGCAGAATTTCCCACCATTGCCATCAAAGAACATGACAAACATGGAACTCTTGACCTTCCTGCATGAGAAGAAGCTGGCAGAAATTTACCCCAACATGTGGGTTGCTCTGAGAATCTTTGCCACTCTTCCTGTTACAGTGGCTGCTGCTGAAAGAAGCTTCTCTAAGCTCAAACTCATTAAAACCTACCTGAGATCTACTATGATGCAAGAACGTCTCAGTGGACTTTCCATCATAAGCATAAATCATGTGGTCTCAAATCAGTTGTCATATGATGATGTTGTAGATGACTTTCCTGCAAGAAAGACTAGGAGAGTAAGGCTGTAGCAGGTGATGTGAGGTTGATGAGGGGGTGGTGTACAGTAATTTGTAAGTCATTCTAGTTAATGCAGTATTAAAAAGCACAACTAGAGAACTCTTTAGGATCCCCTTTTTTGTAATATAGTTGTTAAAGTCATACTGGTTTATTTAATATCTTGTTTTGTGCAGTGCCTTATTTATATTGTATTTTTAATTTATTTTATCCAACTTGTTGACACGTTTTATTGTGTTTATGTATGTAAAATTTATTGTATTTCATATATTCATTTTTATTTTTGTATTCATTTATTTATTCATATATTTTTTATCTTGTTAATTATTCTGATTGTGAATTTGCTTTAAGTAAAAAAAAAGGTCAAAGACAAAGCTATTCGGTTTCTTGTGAGTACATACACTACACTGCCGATGTAGGGGGGCGCCACCTAAAATCTTGCCTAGGGCGCCAGATTGGTTAGGGCCGGGCCTGAAAACGTAGGTATTTTTTGCTGGCTTTCAGAAAATGTCACTATCACTGTTGTGTAAGTTACAGATTTTTATCAAATCGCCTCAGACCAACACAAGGTCTGAAAACGCTCCTTTGAAAGTCAATGGAGAGTGTGTTCAAAATCACCGCTGGATTTCTCTAATGAGAGGCATTTTCAAATCGTCATATCTCTTTAACAAAGCAAAGTTAGGACATGAGGCTTGTGCCAATATATCTTCAGACACTGCTGACACTCACAGTGGAAGCAGTTTTTACAATTATCTTACCGTTGAGCAATGAATTACGTTTGTTTGAGGGGTGGAAATCTGTCCTTCTCTCAGCCTTCAAACTCAGGAAATGAACCCGTTTCTTCTCTCGTCATATCTCCGCGACGGAGGTAGAACGAGCTATGAAAATCGCAGTCAAAATACACCAAAGTCCGCTGATTCACCCAGTACAAGAATTATGCTGCTAGCCCTCCTAGTTTTTGAGTTACATGACGTTTTGTAACTCCAAAAAACGGCGTTTTTCGCCTCTCACCGCGATCTATTTTCTGACTGCCCAAGTATCTGTCTTTCAGACCGCCGCCCCCTTTCCAGGTGGCGCAATCAGTAATGACACGGCTCTGCAGCTCAAAGGTCGTGGGTTCAATCCCACCTTGGTCCACGTTTTTTTTTTTTCACTACAAATTTATACACTATCACAGACCTGTAATTTATATTGCTAATTTATTACAATTCTGCAAAGTTTTATGATTTTAGCAGCTTTTCTAATATGGACCTCAGATTCTTGTAAACACTCCATGGCAGAAACAAGTACACAGCCTGATGAAGCAGACAGAGGCAGTACCTCTGATTGGTGAATTTGAGCAGAACCAGGTTGTTCTTTCATTTCATTTCTTTATTTATTTCACACATGGTTCAACAGTGTTTCTTTTTCTACATACAGAACCTTCTGCCTCTTTTCAGCAGAAATTCTGCTCATTCACCTCATCTCTTGTGTTGGAGTGCCCTCTTGTGGCGCCTTTTGGGTAGTGCCTTAGTAAACGTGAACACTGCAAAGAAGTGGTATCAGACTGGTTTGTAGTGGAGGAATTTGTTGCCAGTTTCTTTCATCTTTAATCCGTATTCATGTTGTAATGTAGTAACTTTTGTGGCACAAATACCACAATATGGCAGAAACACTATGTTTTGGCACAAATACTTTCATTTGGTATACTTTAGCTTCTTCACCCCTTTTCAGCAAAATTTTCATTTTTTTCACCCCTTTTCAGCACAAATTCCATTTTTTGGGCTGTTTTCAGAAAAAAAAACTCTTTTCAGCAGAAACTCTGCTGATTCATCTCTTTTCAGCTGTTTCTGCTTCTTTGCTCTTTCAGCAGAAATTCTGCTGATTTTCTGTAAAATTTTCAGCCTTTTCACCTCTTATCAGCTTCTGCTCATTTCAGCAGAAATCTTCTTTGTAAGAGTGACTTTGGCTCAGAAATGAATAGCCACCTTTGAGCAGAAATTCTGCTGATTCATCTCTTTCAGCGCAACTTATTGCTTCTTTACCTCTTTTCTGCAGAAATTCTGCTGATTTACCTGTTTTCTGCAAAATTTTCAGCCTTTTCACCTCTTCTCAGCACAATTCTCAGCAGCTTCTGCTCATTTTTAGCAGAATTGTCGGTCTCTCCTCCTGTTTTTTGAGAGAATGAGTTTAGCTCAGTGAGATGAGTAGCTGCCTTGACACCAGAAGGGCCAGGTTCAAATCCTGCTCAGGGCGACATGTTTTTTTCACCACCATACAACTTTTTGCAACTTTTCATCTTTTTCAGCTTTTCAGCAGACAGCTTCAGCGTTAAGGCATCCACACAGCATTTTCGCAGGAAATGCAAATTTTTCTAGTTCTTTTTCAAGTTGCTTGCGTTTTTCGGCACTTAACTACTCACTCAGTTTTCAGCCGATTTTCTCTGTTCAAACTCTAAACTGTTCTGCTATTTCTGCTAATTCCAGCTATGACTTTTGGTGTTTATTACTATTATACTTTTTAAAATATTACACTTTTTTCCTTTAATTTGTCCCATTGAAATGAATGGGAAACTTCCACAATTCTGCTAAAACTTGTTTGTTTTTGAAACTTAACTACTTCCTCATACTTTCACCTAGAAACTCCATTCAAACTTTAAAATGTTCTCAACTTATTGGGCTATTCCTGTCTGATTCAGCTTTTTCGGATCTTCTACCGTTTTAATTTTATAGCTTTTTAAGTTTTCAGTTGCAAAATTGTGATTTTTTGGAAAATACATGCGTTGCTATGGTTGCTATGCAATTAACTCAGAGTGAGCGCTGGTCTGTTCTGAATTTTCTCTTCATGTCTGAACAACTTCTTGCTACTCACTCAATTTCCACTCAACCCCCACAAATTATACATCAAAATGTAGGTATTTTTGCTGGCTTTCAGAAAATGTCACTATCATTGTTGTGGGAGTTACAGAACTTTGGCAAATCTCCTCAGAGCAACACAAAGTCTGAAAACTCTCCATAGAGAGTCAATGGAGAGTTTGTTCAAAATCAGCGCTGGAATTCTCTAATGAGAGGCATTTTCAAATCGTCATATCTCCTTAACGAAACAAAGTTGAGACATGAGGCTTGTGCCAATATATCTTCAGACACCCCTGATGCTCACAATTTAAGAATTTTTTTCTCACCTATTACCGTTTGGCCATGAATTACATTTGTTTGAGGGTAGGAAATTCGTGCCTTCCTCAGATCTCTTCAGATTTCAAACTCTGGAAATGAGGCACTTTTTTCTCTCGTCAGATTTTGATGGATTTCCACAGAGACCTGAAAATTCCCATGACTGTTCACCAAAGCCTGCAGTTTCTTACGGTGAAAGAATGATTTTGATGCTCCATATAGATTTAGAGTTACAAAACGTTGTTTGAGGGCAAGTCAAGGCAGTTTTGCTTTGCCTCTACTCAGTTACAATGTATTACAAGTCATATATCTTCAATAATTTATATTTTATCTCTGAATTAAGAAGACCTGTAGATTCCCCCATCTCTTCTGAACAAAACGGTGTCAGAATGAGCATTCTAGCTCCTGCGGTTAGGAAATTGTGGCCATTTGTTCGAGGGGAATCCTGAATGTCAGAAATACACTGAAGAAAACTCACACCTCTCTCTGTGTCTGTGTGTGTAAGTGCTGATTACAGCAGGTGCAGCTAATTTAACTGACCTAGATGTACCAAGCCCAGACTCTTCACAGCTCCGGTTCACTTTACGCTCTGTGTATGTGTGTGTGTATCAATATTTCTCCCATGTTAAAGTATTACTCCTCCATAATAGTATTTCTGCTAAATCAAAGTACTTCTACTACATCTTAGTACTTCTGCTCAATCATAGTAATTCTGCAAAATCATGGTATTTTTGCCAAATAATGGTATTTGTGCCAAATCATGGTTTTTGTGTCAAATCATGACATTTCTGATATGTTATAGTACTACTACTAAGTGGAGGAATTTCTGTTATGTTATATTATATGTGCTGAATATAGTATATCTGCCAAATCATAGTATTTATCCCAAATCATAGTATTTATGCCAAATTACAGTATTTCTGCTAAAAAGCAGAAATAGTACCTTTTAGCAGAAATTCAAGCCAAAAGATATTTATTTTCAAACATAGTATTTCTGCTAAATCATAGTACTTGTACTGAAACATAGTATTTCTGCGCAATCATAGTATTTGTACTAAATCATAGTACTTGTGCCAAATCATAGTATTTGTGCCAAAGCATCGTATTTGTATGGAGTCATAGTATTTCTTCTAAATCATAGTATTTCAATCAAATCTCAGAAGTTGTGGTAAAACGCAGTATTTCTGACAAATCATAGTATTTGTACCCAATCATAGTATTTCTGCCATATCATCGTATTTGTGCCAAATCAAGGTATTTGTGCCAAATCAAGGTATTTGTGCCAAATTAATATTTCTATTATGTTATAGTATTACTACTAAGTCATAGAAATTCTGTTATGTTATAGTATATCTGACAAATATAGTATATGTGCCAAATCATAGTATTTGTGCTAAAACATAGTATTTCTTCCATATTGTGGTATTTGTGCAAAAACATAGAATTTCTGCAAAATCATAGTATATCTGTTATGTTATAGTATTACTACTAAGGCATAGTATTTCTACCAAATCATAGTATTTTTGCAGAAACATGGTATTTCTGGTAAATCATAGTATTTGTACCCAATCATAGTATTTCTGCCATATCATCGTATTTAATAATAATAATAATATAGTATATGTGCTAAATAATAGTATTTATATCAAATCATAGTATTTCTGCTAAAACATAGTATTTCTGCCTTATTGTAGTATTTTTGCAAAAAGATAGAATGTATGCAAAATCATAGTATATATGTTATGTTATAGTATTACTACCAAGGCATAGTATTTCTGCCAAATCATAGTATTCCTTCAAAATCATAGTATTACTGCAATTTCATAGTATTTGAGCGAAATCGTAGTATATCTGCAAAATCATACTATGTCTGCAAAATCACAGTATATCCTCTATGTTATAGTATTGCTACTAAGTCACAGTATTTCTGCCAATTTGTAGTATTTGTACTAAATCATAGTGCCTGTGTCAAATCGTAGTATTTGTTGCAAATCATCGAACCAAAACATAGTATTTGTACAAAAGCATCGTATTTGTACAAAGTCATAGTATTTCTGCCATATCATGGTATTTGTTCCAAATCATAATATTTCTGCTATGTTATAGTATTACTACTAAGTCGTAGAAGTTCTGTTATGTTATACTATATGTGCTGAATATAGTATATATGCCAAATCACAGTATTTATACCGAATCACTTTATTTGTGCTAAAACATGTTTGTAACATCTCAGTATATCTGTTGTGTTATAATATTACTACTAAGGCATAGTATTTCTGCCAAATCATAGTATTTTTGCAGAAACATAGTATTTCTGCCAATTTGTAGTATTTGTACTAAATCATAGTACTTGTGCCAAATCGTAATATTTCCGTTATGTTATAGTATTAGTACCAAGCTGTAGAATTTCTGTTATGTTATAGTATATTTGCTGAATATAGTATATGTGCCAAATCATAGTATTTATACCAAGTCATAATATTTGTGCTAAAACATAGTTTTCTGCCATATTATAGTATTTGTGTAAAAACATTGAATGTCTACAAAATCATAGTATATCTGTTATGTTATAGTATTATTACTAAGGCATAGTATTTCTGCTTTGTCATACTATTTGTACTAAAACGTAGTATTTCTGCCAAATCACAGTATTACTGTTATTTCATAATATTTGTGCGAGATTACAGTGTTTCTGCAAAAACACAGTATTTCTGCTAAATCATAGTATTTCTGTTATCTTAAAGTACTTGTACTCAATTATAGTATTTGTGCCAAAGTTTAGTATTTCTGCCAAATCATATTATCTCTGCTAAATCATATTGTCTGCCAAATGATAATTTTTGTGCCTAAGCGCAGCATTTGTACCAAAACATAGTATTGCTGCTATATCATAGTATTTGAGCCAAATCATAGTATATGTCCTAAAACATAGTATTTCTGCCAAATCATAGTATTTGTCCCAAAGCATAGTATTTCAACAAAATCACAGTATTTCTGCTATGTTATAGTATTTGTGCTTGTAGAAAAGCCTGTGTTAGTGTGAGCTACATTACCCAGCAGCCTCTGAGCAGTGAGGGGATTCATGGGACTTCTGAGCTAGATGGTCTTCCTTTGTTCCTGTGCTAACGATTGAGGAGAGAGCTGCTGGGAAGGGGAGCAAATAGCCCATCCTGTATTTGTTGGGGATGGTGTGTGTCACATAAACGTGAGTTAATGTTCCATGCTTAAGATGTTTACCCTGCTACTTGTGTGTATTGGTTTTAGTTACCTTTAGCGTATGTACTAGTTAGCGATAGCTATGGCAGCCCAGTTATTTGATTGTTTTGGGCTTGTTCCTGCTTTGTTTGTTCCCCCTGCAAATTTATGTGAATTTGTACACTATAATATCACTGTATTACGTAGTGGCTAAGTAGGAGGCTGACTGTTACTAAGTGCATCAGTGTACATAGGTCATCTCTTGTGTTGGAGTGCCCTCTTGTGGCGCCTTTTGGGTAGTGCCTTAGTAAATGTGAACACTGCAAGAAGTGGTATCAGACTGGTTTGTAGTGGAGGAATTTGTTGCCAGTTTCTTTAATCTTTAATCCGTATTCATGTTGTAATGTATACCCTGTTCTTAATCATAGAAACCACACCATATCACCCCTCCACATCCTCCTACTGTATGCCATATCTCCCTGTAACATCCATCTGACTGCCAATAAACTCCACCTGTGGTAATCTAATCCCTGGATGTCAGTCTCTCTTTCTGACCGAGGACAGCTACTATTGCAGCACCACCCAGCATTAAACTGATGTACACCATTCTGTACAGTGCTAAATCATAGTGTTTGTGCCAAACAATAGCATTCACCCAAATAATAGTATTTCTGCTATGTTATATTATTACTGCTCATAGTATTTCTGCCAAATCATGGTATTTGTTCCAAAGCATAGTATTCCTTCAAAATCGTAGTATTACTGCAATTTCATAGTATTTGAGTGACATCGTAGTATTTGTGCAAAAACATACTATGTCTGCTAAATCACAGCATATCTGTTATGTTAAAGTATTAGTACTAAGTCACAGTATTTCTGCCAATTCGTAGTATTTGTACAAAATCATGGTACTTGTGCCAAATCATAGTATTTTTTGCAAATCATATTATTTGAACCAAAACATTGTATTTGTACGAAGTCATAGTATTTCTTCAAAATCATAGTATTTCACCCAAATCTCAGTAGTTGTGCAAAAACCCAGTATTATTTCCAAATCGTAATATTTGTACTGAAACATGGTACTTGTGCCAAATCATAGTATTTCCGCCATATTGTGCTAGTTGTGCAAAACCATAGACTGTCTGCAAAATCACAGTTTATCTATTATGTTATAGTATTACCACTAAGGCATAGTATTTCTGCAAAATCATAGTATTTTTGCTGAAACATAGTACTTCTGGTAAATCATAGTATTTCTACTAAATCATAGCATTCGAACCAAATCATAGTATTTGTGCCAAAACATTATATTTGTACAAAGTCATAATATTTCTTCTAAATCATAGTATTTCAATCAAATCTCAGTAGTTGTGCTAAAACGCAGTATTATTGCCAAATCATAGTATATGTACCCAAACATATCAGTTCAACTTATTTAACTCAACAGCCCAACACCCCTTCTTCACCCCGTTTCAGCAGGATTGTGAGTTTTTTCACCCCTTTTCAGCACAAATCCCAGCTTTTTCAGGTGTTTTCAACAGAAATCTATTTTTTAGCAGAAATTCTGTTGATTTACCTGTTTTCAGTGCAACATTCTACTTCTTTGCCTCTTTTCAGTAGAAATTCTGCTGATTCACCTATTTTAAGCAGAATTTTCAGCCTTTCACCTCTTATCAGTACAAATCTCAGTATCTTCTGCTCATTTCAGAAGGAACCTTTTTTCACCTCTTTTCAGTACAAATTTGAACTTCTGTACCCCTTTTAAGCAGAATTTTGCCTTTTCACCTCTTTTCAGCAAAAGTTTCTGCTTCTTCACTTGTTTTCAGCATAATTTTTCAGTTTCTTTCCTGCCATACAATTTTTGCAGCTTTTCATCTTTTTCAGTCATTTTCAGCAGACAGCTTCAGCGTTCTGGCATCCACACAGCATTTTCGCAGGAAATGCAAATTTTTCTAGTTAGTGTGAATGCTTGTAAAAGCATTCACAGTATTGTTGTTGTAATCTTTATTATTATTAGTGTGAATGCTTGTAAAAGCATTCACAGTATTGTTCTTCTAAGCTTTATTATTAGTGTGAATGCTTGTAAAAGCATTCACAGTATTGTTGTTGTAATCTTTATTCTATTTTATTATGTGTGCCTATGCCAAGAGGCACACATATTACTATTCGTCGGATTTATTATTCTTATTATTATTATTCTCCATCTTCCGCCTAAATTTCGGCACGTATCACGCCCGCAGTTTTGAGACAAGCTTCATATATGTTACCTCATTTTGTGCGGCCGGATCTGGAATGGTGTGCTATGACTTTTGGTGTTTATGAATTTTATAGTTTTTAAATATTAATATTTTAGTGAAAATTTTCCGCGCCCTCTGCCAAACAGTTTTGAAATTAGGATTACATATGTTAGATCATTTTGTGCGGCTGGAGCTGGACTATTATGTTGTGACTTTTGGTGTTTATGACTTTTATAGTTTTTTAAATATTAATATTTTAGTACAAATTTAGGCCAATTCATCTTTTGGCGCCAAATAAACAGACTTCATTTGTGGTGTCTTGGCTCTCTCTAGTGGTATACCGGGTAGTAGTACAGCCGAAAAGATTTATCCTTGTGTTGAAAACTCCATATCCCACAATTCATAGCACGCCTCTACAGAGTGAACAATGGCGGCCACCACTTCGTTTTATATGTCTTTTATTCGTGTTTCTAGGTCACAAAATAAACTTTTAAGATATTTTCAGGCGAGAATGTAGGTGTGTAAACTTCAAATATCTGCTTGTTTTATCAAGACATCCCATATTTAGCGACAGTGCTCTGACGACGTCGGTCCTGCCTGACAGCTAGCCGGCTACCTAGCTAGCTGCCGCACTTGGCTGCAAATGGATAGCGAGGGACTCTCTGTCGTTTCAATCGTGGATCAGGGAAAGCGAAGGCAGGAGCGTGAGGTGAACTGAATTTCAGGTAAGTTATTATGAACTGCACTCTATTTGGGTCAGATATAAACCGAGTTTAGGTGTAGTTTGTTTTCATTGTGCTGACTTTTTACAATCGTACTGCGTGCTAGCTAGCACGACGGGAGTTTGTATACAGCTGTGTCTTGGCTAAGTTACTGACGTTGGACTTTATTTTATTCATAAGGGTTCGTTCGTAGAGTTGCCGTACAAACGGAATCGTGCCACATTCAGAGAAAATATTACGATTTATTCTGTCGTTACGAAGCCTCCCTGTCATTCTCTGCCTGTTGCAACTTCAATCATGAAACTGATCAATGATCGGCTTTTCGCTCTTGTTTGTTTATCGCCTAAACAACAGCTGCACGTTTAAGCTTGATCAGCTGTTGTTAGAATTCATTTGCTTCTAATTTCTAGTATCAGCTGATGTCGATGTGGAAAAAATAACTGAGTTGTTTGGTGGTGGAGCTACAACAGAGGGCAGCTATCCACCGTGTGTGACAGAAAGGACATGCCGCGAACGAGACATAAAAGGCGGTGAGGCTACCGCCGATCGACCGGTGTTTGCTAACGCGAGGTCAATCGTGGATCAGGGAAAGCGAAGGCAGGAGCGTGAGGTGAACTGAATTTCAGGTAAGAAGTTATGACCTGCACTCTATTTGGGTCAGATATAAACCGAGTTTAGGTGTAGTTTGTTTTCATTGTGCTGACTTTTTACAATCGTACTGCGTGCTAGCTAGCACGACGGGAGTTTGTATACAGCTGTGTGCGCTAAGTTACTGACGTTGAACTTTATTTTATTCATAGGGTTAGTTCGTAGAGTTGCCGTACAAACGGAATCGTGCCACATTCAGAGAAAATATTACGATTTATTCTGTCGTTCTGAAGCCTCCCCTGTCATTCTCTGCCTGTTGCAACTTCAATCATGAAACTGATCAATGATCGGCTTTTCGCTCTTGTTTGTTTATCGCGCTAAACAACAGCTGCACGTTTAAGCTTGATCAGCTGTTGTTAGAATTCATTTGCTTTTAATTTCTAGTATCAGCTGATGTTTGCTGGAGTCACAGCTGTAAAAAACGGCTGTTCCAAACCAGATGTCCTTACTGAATCATCAGAGGTGAACAGGTGATGGAGAAACAGGTTTACCCTTTAGGTGACATGAATGAGTTGAAGGGAAGTTATGAACCGTTTCTGAGAGACAAATACAGGGAGTGCAGAATTATTAGGCAAGTTGTATTTTTGAGGAATAATTTTATTATTGAACAACAACCATGTTCTCAATGAACCCAAAAAACTCATTAATATCAAAGCTGAAAGTTTTTGGAAGTAGTTTTTAGTTTTAGCTATTTTAGGGGGATATCTGTGTGTGCAGGTGACTATTACTGTGCATAATTATTAGGCAACTTAACAAAAAACAAATATATACCCATTTCAATTATTTATTTTTACCAGTGAAACCAATATAACATCTCCACATTCACAAATATACATTTCTGACATTCAAAAACAAAACCAAAACAAATCAGCGACCAATATAGCCACCTTTCTTTGCAAGGACACTCAAAAGCCTGCCATCCATGGATTCTGTCAGTGTTTTGATCTGTTCACCATCAACATTGCGTGCAGCAGCAACCACAGCCTCCCAGACACTGTTCAGAGAGGTGTACTGTTTTCCCTCCTTGTAAATCTCACATTTGATGATGGACCACAGGTTCTCAATGGGTTCAGATCAGGTGAACAAGGAGGCCATGTCATTAGTTTTTCTTCTTTTATACCCTTTCTTGCCAGCTACGCTGTGGAGTACTTGGACGTGTGTGATGGAGCATTGTCCTGCATGAAAATCATGTTTTCTTGAAGGATGCAGACTTCTTCCTGTACCACTGCTTGAAGAAGGTGTCTTCCAGAAACTGGCAGTAGGACTGGGAGTTGAGCTTGACTCCATCCTCAACCCGAAAAGGCCCCACAAGCTCATCTTTGATGATACCGCCCAAACCAGTACTCCACCTCCACCTTGCTGGCGTCTGAGTCGGACTGGAGCTCTCTGCCCTTTACCAATCCAGCCACGGGCCCATCCATCTGGCCCATCAAGACTCACTCTCATTTCATCAGTCCATAAAACCTTAGAAAAATCAGTCTTGAGATATTTCTTGGCCCAGTCTTGACGTTTCAGCTTGTGTGTCTTGTTCAGTGGTGGTCGTCTTTCAGCCTTTCTTACCTTGGCCATGTCTCTGAGTATTGCACACCTTGTGCTTTTGGGCACTCCAGTGATGTTGCAGCTCTGAAATATGGCCAAACTGGTGGCAAGTGGCATCTTGGCAGCTGCACGCTTGACTTTTCTCAGTTCATGGGCAGTTATTTTGCGCCTTGGTTTTCCACACGCTTCTTGCGACCCTGTTGACTATTTTGAATGAAACGCTTGATTGTTCGATGATCACGCTTCAGAAGCTTTGCAATTTTAAGACTGCTGCATCCCTCTGCAAGATATCTCACTATTTTTGACTTTTCTGAGCCTGTCAAGTCCTTCTTTTGACCCATTTTGCCAAAGGAAAGGAGGTTGCCTAATAATTATGCACACCTGATATAGGGGTGTTGATGTCATTAGACCACACCCTTCTCATTACAGAGATGCACATCACCTAATATGCTTAATTGGTAGTAGGCTTTCGAGCCTATACAGCTTGGAGTAAGACAACATGCATGAAGAGGATGATGTGGACAAAATACTCATTTGCCTAATAATTCTGCACTCCTGTAAACACCAAGCTCCTTTTTTTGTGTAGCTGACAGCTGGTAACTGTGCAGGGGCGGATCTAGCAAAGCTTTTGCCAGGGGCCAGGTAGGGCATTAACAGAGAAAGGTGGACATAAAGATATACTTTTCTTTCTTACTCTCATATAAAATATTTAGCTTTTATTAAATACTTATCTGAATCTTACAACCAAAGTTTGTATAATAATACACAAGATTGGCTGTAGACCATTGTTCATCATTCAGAACACTGTGTAAAAATAACAAAAACAAAAAGTGAATGCATGTGTGAAAAGTGGTCCATAATGTAATGCTTCAAAGCGTGTTCATGCAAACATTGTCGGGTCTGCCGTGGTACAATGGGACTTCTGCTCATGAACCTGTGTGCACAGCGTCTGCAAATCGGCGCTGTACTGAAGTAACTTCATCTTTACACAAAACTGTAAGCTGTCATCTGTGAAGCGTGAGCGGTGTTTGTTTTACCATAGTTCATGGTGGAGAATGGCTGCTCTTCTGAGTTTTGCTCTCTGTAGCCGTATGAATGGCAACTACAGTGATTAGCAGCGGCATAGGCACACATAAAATTTCTTCTGAAATTTTCGCTTTCTAGTTATTATTATTATAGATTCCGTACGTTTTTTGTAGTCCTACTACTTCAAAACCGTTCAACTTAGAAAAACCATTCAAACACCGTTAGATTCCTCTTCTTTTGGACATCACTGCTTGTATTTTTCTCATTTATAACATTTATATTTTTAAAATTATTCAACTTTTTTCAACAAAAATTTCCCATGTATTTCAATGGGGAGACCCTTCAAATCCTCATTCAACTTACTCCTCTTTAAACTGTATGTACTTCCACATACATTGACGTAGAGCAACCATTCAAACTTTAAAACGAAGACAAGACATTCAAGTATTCAACTTGTATTTATCTTTTCAATATCTATTATACTTTTTCTTCAGTTCCAGTTAAAGTTTCATGATGTTTTTTCAGCCGTTTCAGAGTTTATAATGGGTGTGTATGGGACGGAATGTTGGGGCTAGAGTGAGACAGCTCAACTGCTAGAGTGAGAGGAGCAAAAAATTAATCTTAAAATATTTTTAAAACTGCTGCTGTGTCCGCAGCGTTTGCTCTACAGGTCTGATTTTACCCTCAAAACGTAGCCATCGCTGTCCTCTTTCATCCAATGTGTTTACTATTGTACTAGGTGTTATGGTTCTTTCATAAATGTCACCCATGCACAGCCTCCTCCCTCCAACTCTTCCATAGACTCTAATGTTAAAATGGCTCAGAAGGTTCGTTTGAAAATCAGAAGAGCATGGTGCTTTTACACTGTCACCACGTCCATATAATAAACTCCACAGGCATGAAAACTGAGAATTAGGTAGACTGGACATTGCTGCCGCTCACGGTGAAAGAATTTCGTCAATAGGACCTGTACTTTTCATTTGGGAAGGATTTGTTTCGGCCTGATTTTTCTGTTCATTTTAAGCAGCAAAAGTGAGGTGCATGTCTGTGCGTGTGTATGGAGCCATTGAGTGCAGTCACTATAGCAACCAGGCTCACACCTGCCTGCCTAATGAGCTCTCTCTCTCTCACTGTGCCAAGATTCATCTTAAACACTTCTCTTTCAACTGCTGCTGTGTCCACAGTGTTTGCTCTACAGCCATCATTTTACCCTCAAAACGTTGCCATCGTTCTTCTCGTTCCAACACTGTGTCTTTCAAAGCTCAGAGATGTAAAGCTTTAAAACTGTGTGGATCCAAGTGGAGGGATCACATTTTAGTCATTCAGTGATTCAAAGAATATGAACTTTTAATATTCATTCAGATGTTTTCTTACTCTAAATTTGCTTTTCTCATTACTTAGGTGTTTCTAATTTACATTTAAAACATTTTCAGCTATTTTCCAATTTCTTCTCTGTGGTTGTCAGCTTTTAGCAGTTCAGCACTTTTGTTTTCAGGTGCAGATTTCTGCATTTTTCATCTCATTCAACATTCTTAACTTAAAATTCAGCAATTAATTCATTTCAGTGCATACATTCAGATTCAAGCATTCACACTGCAGTTTCTTCAGAAAATGCACTTTCTAGTTAGTGTGAATGCTTGTAAAAGCATTCACAGTATTGTTCTTCTAATCTTTATTAGTGTGAATGCTTGTAAAAGCATTCACAGTATTGTTCTTCTAATCTTTATTAGTGTGAATGCTTGTAAAAGCATTCACAGTATTGTTCTTCTAATCTTTATTAGTGTGAATGCTTGTAAAAGCATTCACAGTATTGTTCTTCAAATCTTTATTATTATTATCTTAACAACATTCCGTCGCTTTTTTTGGCATCTAACTCCTTCAAAACCGCTCAACTTAGAAAACCATTCAAACACCGTTAGATTCCTCTTCTTTTGGACATGACTGCTTCTACTTTTCTCATTTATAACATTTATATTTTTAAAATTATTCAACTTTTTTCAACAAAAATTTCCCATGTATTTCAATGGGGAGACCCTTCAAATCCTCATTCAACTTACTCATTTTTAAACTGTATCTACTTCCACATACATTGACGTAGAGCCACCATTCAAACTTTAAAACGAAGACAAGACATTCAACTATTCAACTTGTATTTATCTTTTCAATATCTATTATACTTTTTCTTCAGTTCCAGTTTAAGTTTCATGATGTTTTTTCAGCCGTTTCAGAGTTTATAATGGGTGTGTATGGGACGGAATGTTGGGGCTAGAGTGAGACAGCTCAACTGCTAGAGTGAGAGGAGCAAAAAAATTAATCTTAAAATCTTTTTTAAAACTGCTGCTGTGTCCGCGGCGTTTGCTCTACCGGTCTTATTTTACCCTCAAAACGTAGCCATCGCTGTCCTCTTTCATCCAATGTGTTTACTATTGTACTAGGTGTTATGGTTCTTTCATAAATGTCACCAATGCACAGCCTCCTCCTCCAACTCCTCCATATACTCCAATGTTAAAATGGCTCAGAAAGTTCCTTTGAAAATCAGAAGAGCAGGCTGTCTTTACATTGTCACCACGTCCATATAATAAAGTTCATAGGCATGAAAACTGAGAATTTGGTAGACTGGACATTGCTGACGCTCACGGTGAAAGAATTTTGTCAATACAAGTTATCGTTTTCTTTTGGGAACGATTTGTTTCGGACTGACTTTTCTGTTCATTTTAAGGAGCAAAAGTGAGGTGCACGTCTGTGTGCGTGTGTATGGACAAACTGGGTGCAGTCACTATAGCAACCAGGCTCACACCTGCCTGCCTAACGAGCTCTGTCTCTCACTGTGCCAAGATTCATCTTAAACACTTCTCTTTCAACTGCTGCTGTGTCCACAGTGTTTGCTCTACAGCCATCATTTTACCCTCAAAATGTCACCACCGTTCTTCTCATTCCAACACCGTGTCTTTCAAAGCTCAGAGATGTAAACTTTTTAAACTGTGTGGATTCAAGTGGAGGGATCACATTTTAGTCATTCAGTGATTCAAAGAATATGAACTTTTAATATTCATTCAGATGTTTTCTGACTCTAAATAATCTTTTCTCATTGTGTAGGTTTTTCTATTTTACATTTAAAACATTTTCAGCTATTTCCCAACTTCTTCTGCGCGAACGTCAGCTTTTCCCAGTTCAGCACTTTTGTTTTCAGGTTAAAAATTCAGTTTTTTTTTCATCTCATTCAAAATTTTTAACTTAAATTCAGCAATTAATTCATTTCAGTGCATACATTCAGAATCAAGCATTCACACTGCAGTTTCTTCAGAAAATGCACTTTCTAGTTATTATTATTATTATATATTCCGTACGTTTTTTGGCATCTAACTCCTTCAAAACCGTTCAACTTAGAAAAACCATTCAAACACCGTTAGATTCCTCTTCTTTTGGACATGACTGCTTCTACTTTTCTCATTTATAACATTTATATTTTAAAATTATTCAACTTTTTTCAACAAAAATTTCCCATGTATTTCAATGGGGAGACCCTTCAAATTTTCCTTCAACTTACTCATTTTCAAACTGTATCTACTTCAACATACGTTGACATAGAGCCACCATTCAAACTTTAAAACGAAGACAAGACATTCAACTATTCAATTTGTATTTATCTTTTCAATATCGGTTATACTTTTCTTCAGTTCCAGTTTAAGTTTCATGATGTTTTTTCAGCCGTTTCAGAGTTTATAATGGGTGTGTATGGGACGGAATGTTGGGGCTAGAGTGAGACAGCTCAACTGCTAGAGTGAGAGGAGCGAAAAAATTAATCTTAAAATCTTTTTAAAACTGCTGCTGTGTCCGCAACGTTTGCTCTACAGGTATGATTTTACCCTCAAAACGTAGCCATCGCTGTCCTCTTTCATCCAATGTGTTTACTATTGTCCTAGGTGTTATGGTTCTTTCATAAATGTCACCAAAGCACAGCCTCCTCCTCCAACTCCTCCATAGACTCCAATGTTAAAATGGCTCAGAAAGTTCCTTTGAAAATCAGAAGAGCAGGCTGTCTTTACATTGTCACCACGTCCATATAATAAACTCCACAGGCATGAAAACTGAGAATTAGGTAGACTGGACATTGCTGCCGCTCACAGTGAAAGAATTTCGTCAATAGGACCTGTACTTTTCATTTGGGAAGGATTTGTTTGGGCCTGACGTTTCTGTTCATTTTAAGCAGCAAAAGTGAGGTGCATGTCTCTGTGCGTGTGTATGGAGCCCTGGCTCAGTCACTATAGCAACCAGGCTCACACCTGCCTGCCTAACGAGCTCTGTCTCTCACTGTGCCAAGATTCATCTTAAACACTTCTCTTTCAACTGCTGCTGTGTCCACAGTGTTTGGTCTACAGCCATCATTTTACCCTCAAAACGAAGCCATCGTTGTTCTCTTTCCAACAGCATGTCATTCAAAGCTCAGAGATGTAAACCTTTAAAAGTGTGTGGATCCAAGTGGAGGGATTACACTTTAGTCATTCAGTGATTCAAAGAATATGAACTTTTAATATTCATTCAGATGTTTTCTGACTCTAAATTTTCTGTTCTCATTTCTTAGGTTTTCCAAATTTACATTTAAAACATTTTCAGCTATTTTCCAGCTTCTTCTGTGTGAACATAAGCTTTCAAAAGTTCTGCACTTTTGTTTTCGGGTTAAAAACTCTGTATTTTCCAGTTCATTCAACATTTTTGGCTTAATATTCAGCAATTAATTCATTTCAGTGCATACATTCAGATTCAAGCATTCACACTGCAGTTTCTTCAGAAAATGTACTTTCTAGTTATTATTTTTTCACATTCCGTACGTTTTTTGGACGCTAACTCCTTCAAAACCGTTCAGCTTAGAAAAACCATTCAAACACCGTTAGATTCCTCTTCTTTTGGACATGACTGCTTCTACTTTTCTCATTTTTAACATTTATATTTTTAATTTTATTCAACTTTTTTCAACAAAAATTTCCCATGTATTTCAATGGGGAGACCCTTCAAATCCTCATTCAACTTATTCATTTTCAAACTGTATCTACTTCCACATACGTTGACATAGAGCCACCATTCAAACTTTAAAACGAAGAGAAGACTTTCAACTATTCAACTTGTATTTATCTTTTCAATATCTATTATACTTTTTCTTCAGTTCCAGTTTAAGTTTCATGATGTTTTTTCACCCGTTTCAGAGTTTATAATGGGTGTGTATGGGACGGAATGTTGGGGCTAGAATGAGACAGCTCAACTGCTAGAGTGAGAGGAGCAAAAAAATTAATCTTAAAATATTTTTTAAAACTGCTGCTGTGTCCGCAGCGTTCGCTCTGCAAGTATGATTTTACCCTCAAAACGTAGCCATCGCTGTTCTCTTTCATCCAATGTGTTTATTGTTTTACTAGGTGTTATGGTTCTGTCATAAATGTCATCAATGTGCAGCCTCCTCCCTCCAACTCCTCCATAGACTCCAATGTTAAATTGGCTCAGAAAGTTCCTTTGAAAATCAGAAGAGCATGGTGTCTTTACATTGTTACCACGTCCATATAATAAACTCCACAGGCATGAAAATTGAGAATTTGGTAGACGGGACATTGCTGTCGCTCACGGTGAAAGAATTTCGTCAATACGACTTGTACTTTTCATTTGGGAGCGATTTTTTTGTTGCTGACTTTTCTGTTCATTTTAAGCAGCAAAAGTGAGGTGCATGTCTCTGTGCGTGTGTATGGAGCCACTGGGTGCAGTCACTATAGCAACCAGGCTCACACCTGCCTGCTTAACGAACTCTGTCTCTCACTGTGCCAAGATTCATCTTAAACACTTCTTTTTCAACTGCTGCTGTGTCCACAGTGTTTGCTCTACAGCCATCATTTTACCCTCAAAACGTCGCCATCGTTGTTCTCTTTCCAACACCGTGTCTTTCAAAGCTCAGACATTTAAACTTTTTAAACTGTTTGGATCCAAGTGGAGGGATCACATTTTAGTCATTCAGTGATTCAAAGAATATGAACTTTTAATATTCATTCAGATGTTTTCTGACTCTAAATTTTCTTTTCTCATTACTTAGGTTTTTCTAATTTACATTTAAAACATTTTCAGCTATTTTCCAACTTCTTCTGTATGAACATCAGCTTTCAAAAGTTCTGCACTTTTGTTTTCAGGTTAAAAACTCTGTATTTTCCAGCTCATTCAACATTTTTAGATTAATATTCAGTATTTAATTCATTTCAGTGCATACATTCAGATTCAAGCATTCACACTGCAGTTTCTTCAGAAAATGCACTTTCTAGTTAGTGTGAATGCTTGTAAAAGCATTCACAGTATTGTTGTTGTAATCTTTATTGTGTGGATGCTTTAAGGCATCCACACTATTGAGTTCCTGTTTCTCTTTATTCTTTATCCTACTTTATTATTATTCCAGTTGCCACTTTTTGTACGTTTTTTGGCACTTAACTACTTCCACAATTTTCAGCCGATTTTCACCGTTCAAATTTTAAACTATTCTGCTATTTCTGCTAATTCCTGCTATGACTTTTGGTATTTTCTGCTATTATACTTTTTAAAATATTAAGCTTTTTTCCTTTAATTTGTCCCATTGAAATGAATGGGAAACTTCCGCAATTCTGCTAAAACTTGCTCGTTTTTGAAACTTAACTACTTTTTCATACTTTCACATAGAAACTCCATTCAAACTTTAAAATGTTCACAAATTATTGGGCTATTCCTGTCTGATTCAGCTTTTTCATATCTGTTACCATTTTCATCTTATCCCTCTTAAAGTTTTGAGTTGCAAAATTGTGATTTTTCAGAAAATACATGTGTTGTTATGGTTGCTATGCACTTGGCTTCCAGTGTGCCACTGTAGGTTTCGCAGTCTTCTCTTCATGTCCGAACAACTTCTTGCTACTTGCTCAATTTTCACTCAACTTCCACAAATTATACATCAAAACGTAGGTATTTTTGCTGGCTTTCAGAAAATGTCACCATCATTGTTGTGAGATTTATAGAATTTTGGCAAATCTCCTCAGACTAACACAAAGTCGGAAAACTCTCCATAGAAAGTCAATGGAGAGTGTGTTCAAAATCATCGCTTGATTTCTGTAATGAGAGGCATATTCGAATCGTCATATCTCCTTAACGAAGCGAAGTTAAAACATGAGGCTTGTCCCCGTATATCTTCAGACACTCCTGACGCTCACAATTCAAGAATTTTTTTCTCACCTATTACCGTTCTGAAATGAGTTAGACTTGTTTGAGGGTAGGAAATTCGTCCTTCGCTCAGATTTCTTCAGATTTCAAACTCTGGAAATGAACCACTTTTTTCTCTTGTCATATCTTTTTTTTGGATTTCCACAGAGACCTGAAAATTTCCATGACTGTTCACCAAAGCCTGCTGTCTCTTACAGCGAAAGAATGATATCGATACTCCAAATAGATTTAGAGTTAGAAAGCGTTGTTTGAGGGCAGGTCAAGGCAGTTTTTGCTTTGCCTCTACCCAGTTATGGTCCATTACAAGTCAAATATCTTTAATAATTCATATTTTAATGATAAATTGTCAACACTTGAAGATTCCCCCATCTCTTCTGAACAAAACGGTGTAAGAATGACCGTTCTAGCCCCTACGGTTAGGAAATTATGGTCATTTGTTTGAGGGGAATCCTCACTATGAGAAATACACTGCAGAAATCCTGTCTCTCTCTGTGCTGAGTGTGTAAAACGGCTGCACCTGTTTTGGCGGGAAAAAGTACACAGCCTCTCTGATTGGTGGATTCAAATTTAGCAGCTCCCAGGCTGCTTGACTGACCTAGAAACTTGCTTGTCTCTCCCTGTGTGTGTGTGTGTGACAGAGAGAGAGAGAAAGAGAGGGCGAGAGAGAATTTTTATGGGAGCATCTTATTGTATGATTTAAATTCAATATATTTAGACTGGTTGACTGAATTTGATCTTGTGTGTCTCTCTGTGCTTGTGTGTTTCCATATGTGTCCATATTTGTGATTGTGTGACTGTTATACTTTTTTTTTTCCTGATTTTTTTTTTTTTTCATTTAACAATTACATTTGAGGGACCCTTAGCATGTTCAGCATTTTTCAGCTGTTCATTTTGCTTTTCCAATTTTTCTATTTAAAGTTATTACTATTGTGCTAAGTCATAGCATTTCTGCTGCTTTTCAGTATTTGTGCTAAATACAGCATTTCTCCTAAATAATACTATTTCTGCTATTTCATAAGATTTGTGCTAAATATAGTGTTTCTGCTAAAAAAAAAAAAAAAAAATATTTCTGCCAAATATCTTATTTTTGATTAATTATAGTTTTTCTACCAAATCATGTCATATATCTATAATATTTCATATTTTTATTTTAAATGGTCAACTTTTCAAGATTCCCCATGTCTTCTGAACAAAACGGTCTAAGAATGATCGTTTTAGCCCCTCTGGTTAGGAATTTATGGCTGTTTGTTTGAGGGGAATCCTGACTATGAGAAATAGACTGCAAAAATCCTGTCTCTGTGCTGCGTGTGTGTAAAAACAGGTGCACCTGTTTTGGCGGGGAAAAAGCACACAGCCTCTCTGATTGGTGGATTGAAATTGAGAAGCTCACAGCTGTTTGACTGACCCAGAAACATGCTGTTAACAGCCCCTATTCACTTTCTGCTGCTGATGCTGTGTGTGTGTGTGTGTGTGTGTGTGTGTGTGTGTGTGTGTGTGTGTGTGTGTGAGTGAGACACACACACACACACACAAAGACCCTTTTAGGGCAGCATCTCATTGTTGGATAAAAATATAATATATTCAGACTGGTTGACTGGCATAGACCCATTCTGTGTGTCTCTCTCTGTACATTTTGTATCCATATTTGATTTTGCATGTATCTGTTGGCTGTTCTTATTTGTTTTTTTCCTAAATGTATTTTTATTTTATTTTTTCAGAGGTAAACAAAATGAGTTTTGAGCAAACTTAACCATGTTCCTTTTTATTCAGCTTGTCATTTTACCTTTCCAATATTTTCACTTAAGTTATTACTATTCTGCTCAATCATAGTATCTGTTCTAAATCATTGTTATTAAGCTATATTGTAGGATTTCTGCTAAATCATAGTATTTCTACTATATTATATTTTTCTTTCTAAATATAGCATTTCTGCTATAGAATAGTATTTCTGCTATGTTATAATATTTGTGCTAAACTGGAGTATTTTTGCTAAAACATAGTATTTATATAAAATTACAATATTCATAGTATATTACAGTGTCTCTGGTAAATCACAGCATTTCTTCTATGTTGTACTGTTTTTCTAAATCATAGTATTTCTGTAATGTTCAAGAATGTTTGGCTAAATATATTCTTTCTGTTATCTTATACTATTTCTCCTAAATTCTTGTATTTTTGAGAAGTTATCGTGTTTCTGCTAGGTTACAATATTTCTGCTAAGTTCTACTATGCTATTGTATTTCTGCCAAGTATTATGTTTCCTCTAAGATATTACAGTTCTGCTAAGTTACTACATTTTAGCAAAGTTCCTTTGCTTCTGCAAAGTTTTTACAATTTCTGCAACTTTTCAGCTTTTTCAGCTAGTTTCAGCAGACAGCTTCAGCTTTAAAGCATCCACACTGCATTTTCGCAGGAAATGCAGATTTTTCTAGTTCTATTTTATTATTATTATTATAGATTCCGTATGTTTTTTGTAGTCCTACTACTTCAAAACCGTTCAACTTAGAAAAACCATTCAAACACCGTTAGATTCCTCTTCTTTTGGACATCACTGCTTGTATTTTTCTCATTTATAACATTTATATTTTAAAATTATTCAACTTTTTCAACAAAATTTCCCATGTATTTCAATGGGGAGACCCTTCAAATCCTCATTCAACTTACTCCTCTTTAAACTGTATGTACTTCCACATACATTGACGTAGAGCAACCATTCAAACTTTAAAACGAAGACAAGACATTCAAGTATTCAACTTGTATTTATCTTTTCAATATCTATTATACTTTTCTTCAGTTCCAGTTAAAGTTTCATGATGTTTTTTCAGCCGTTTCAGAGTTTATAATGGGTGTGTATGGGACGGAATGTTGGGGCTAGAGTGAGACAGCTCAACTGCTAGAGTGAGAGGAGCGAAAAAATTAATCTTAAAATATTTTTTAAAACTGCTGCTGTGTCCGCAGCGTTTGCTCTACAGGTATGATTTTACCCTCAAAACGTAGCCATCGCTGTCCTCTTTCATCCAATGTGTTTACTATTGTACTAGGTGTTATGGTTCTTTCATAAATGTCACCCATGCACAGCCTCCTCCCTCCAACTCTTCCATAGACTCTAATGTTAAAATGGCTCAGAAGGTTCGTTTGAAAATCAGAAGAGCATGGTGTCTTTCCACTGTCACCACGTCCATATAATAAACTGCACAGGCATGAAAACTGAGAATTCAGTAAACTAGACATTGCTGTCACTCACGGTGAAAGAATTTTGTCAATACGACTTGTACTTTTCATTTGGGAACGATTTGTTTGGGGCTGACTTTTCTGTTCATTTTAAGCAGCAAAAGTGAGGTGCATGTCTGTGTGCGTGTGTATGGAGCCCCTGGCTCAGTCACTATAGCAACCAGGCTCACACCTGCCTGCCTAACGAGCTCTGTCTCTCACTGTGCCAAGATTCATCTTAAACACTTCTCTTTCAACTGCTGCTGTGTCCACAGTGTTTGCTCTACAGCCATCATTTTACCCTCAAAATGTCACCATCGTTCTTCTCTTTCCAACACCATATCTTTCAAAGCTCAGAGATGTAAACCTTTAAAACTGTGAGGATCCAAGTGGAGGGATCATATTTTAGTCATTCAGTGATTCAAAGAATATGAACTTTTAATATTCATTCAGATGTTTTCTGACTCTAAATTTTCTTTTCTCATTACTTAGGTGTTTCTAATTTACATTTAAAACATTTTCAGCTATTTTCCAACTTCTTCTCTGTGGTTGTCAGCTTTTAGCAGTTCAGCACTTTTGTTTTCAGGTGCAGATTTCTGCATTTTTCATCTCATTCAACATTCTTAACTTAAAATTCAGCAATTAATTCATTTCAGTGCATACATTCAGATTCAAGCATTCACACGGCAGTTTCTTCAGAAAATGCACTTTCTAGTTAGTGTGAATGATTGTAAAAGCATTCACAGTATTGTTGTTGTAATCTTTATTATTAGTGTGAATGCTTGTAAAAGCATTCACAGTATTGTTCTTCTAATCTTTATTAGTGTGAATGCTTGTAAAAGCATTCACAGTATTGTTGTTGTAATCTTTATTATTATTATATATTCCGTACGTTTTTTGTACTCTATCTCCTTCAAAACCGTTCAACTTAGAAAAACCATTCAAACACCGTTAGATTCCTCTTCTTTTGGACATGACTGCTTCTATTTTTCTCATTTATAACATTTATATTTTTAAAATTATTCAACTTTTTCAACAAAAATTTCCCATGTATTTCAATGGGGAGACCCTTCAAATTCTCCTTCAACTTACTCCTCTTTAAACTGTATCTACTTCCACATACGTTGACGTAGATCCACCATTCAAACTTTAAAATGAAGACAAGACATTCAACTATTCAACTTGTATTTATCTTTTCAATATCTATTATACTTTTTCTTCAGTTCCAGTTTAAGTTTCATGATGATTTTTCAGCCGTTTCAGAGTTTATAATGGGTGTGTATGGGATGGAATGTTGGGACAGCTCAACTGCCAGAGTGAGAGGAGCGAAAAAATTAATCTTAAAATATTTTTTAAAACTGCTGCTGTGTCCACAGCGTTTGCTCTACAGGTATGATTTTACCCTCAAAACGTAGCCATCGCTGTCCTCTTTCATCCAATGTGTTTACTATTGTACTAGGTGTTATGGTTCTTTCATAAATGTCACCAAAGCACAGCCTCCTCCCTCCAACTCCTCCATAGACTCTAATGTTAAAATGGCTCAGAAGGTTCATTTGAAAATCAGAAGAGCATGGTGACTTTCCACTGTCACCACGTCCATATAATAAACTCCACAGGCATGAAAACTGAGAATTAGGTAGACTGGACATTGCTGCCGCTCACGGTGAAAGAATTTTGTCAATACGACATGTACTTTTCATTTGGGAAGGATTTGTTTGGGGCTGACTTTTCTGTTCATTTTAAGCAGCAAAAGTGAGGTGCATGTCTGTGTGCGTGTGTGTGGAGCCCTGGCTCAGTCACTATAGCAACCAGGCTCACACCTGCCTGCCTACCGAGCTCTCTCTCACTCTGCCAAGATTCATCTTGAACACTTCTCTTTCAACTGCTGCTGTGTCCACAGTGTTTGCGCTACAGCCATCATTTTACCCTCAAAACGAAGCCATCGTTGTTCTCTTTCCAACAGCATGTCTTTCAAAGCTCAGAGATGTAAAGTTTTTAAACTGTGTGGATCCAAGTGGAGGGATCACATTTTAGTCATTCAGTGATTCAAAGAATATGAACTTTTAATATTCATTCAGATGTTTTCTGACTCTAAATTTTCTTTTCTCATTACTTAGGTTTTTCTAATTTACATTTAAAACATTTTCAGCTATTTTCCAACTTCTTCTCTGTGCTTGTCAGCTTTTAGCAGTTCAGTACTTTTGTTTTCAGGTGAAAATTTCTGTATTTTTCATCTCATTCAACATTTTTAACTAAAAATTCAGCAATTAATTCTTTTCAGTGCATATATTCAGATTCAAGCATTCACACTGCAGTTTCTTCAGAAAATGCACTTTCTAGTTATTATTATTATTATATTTTATTCTTCCGTACGTTTTTTTGTAGTCCTACTCCTTCAAAACCGTTCAACTTAGAAAAACCATTCAAACACCGTTAGATTCCTCTTCTTTTGGACACGACTGCTTCTATTTTTCTCATTTTTAACATTTATATTTTTAAAATTATTCAACTTTTTTCAACAAAAATTTCCCATGTATTTCAATGGGGAGACCCTTCAAATTCTTCTTCAACTCACTCCTCTTTAAACTGTATCTACTTCCACATACGTTGACATAGAACCACCATTCAAACTTTAAAACGAAGCGAAGACATTCAACTATTCAACTTCTATTCATCTTTTCAATATCTATTATACTTTTTCTTCAGTTCCAGTTTAAGTTTCATGATGTTTTTTCAGCCGTTTCAGAGTTTATAATGGGTGTGTATGGGACGGAATGTTGGGGCTAGAGTGAGACAGCTCAACTGCTAGAGTGAGAGGAGCAAAAAATTAATCTTAAAATATTTTTTAAACTGCTGCTGTGTCCGCAGGCGTTTGCTCTACAGGTATGATTTTACCCTCAAAACGTAGCCATCGCTGTCCTCTTTCATCCAATGTGTTTATTATTGTACTAGGTGTTATGGTTCTTTCATAAATGTCACCAAAGCACAGCCTCCTCCCCCAACTCTTCCATAGACTCTAATGTTAAAATGGATCAGAAGGTTCGTTTGAAAATCAGAAGAGCATGGTGTCTTTACACTGTCACCACGTCCATATAATAAACTCCACAGGCATGAAAACTGAGATTCAGTAGACTGGACATTGCTGTCACTCACGGTGAAAGAATTTTGTCAATAGGACCTGTACTTTTCATTTGGGAAGGATTTGTTTGGGCCTGACTTTTCTGTTCATTTTAAGCAGCAAAAGTGAGGTGCATGTCTGTGCGTGTGTATGGAGCCATTGGGTGCAGTCACTATAGCAACCAGGCTCACACCTGCCTGCCTAATGAGCTCTGTCTCTCACTGTGCCAAGATTCATCTTAAACACTTCTCTTTCAACTACTGCTGTGTCCACAGTGTTTGCTCTACAGCCATCATTTTACCCTCAAAACGTTGCCATCATTCTTCTCTTTCCAACACCATGTCTTTCAAAGCTCAGAGATGTAAACCTTTAAAACTGTGTGGATCCAAGTGGAGGGATCATATTTTAGTCATTCAGTGATTCAAAGAATATGAACTTTTAATATTCATTCAGATGTTTTCTGACTCTAAATTTTCTTTTCTCATTACTTAGGTTTTCTAATTTACATTTAAAACATTTTCAGCTATTTTCCAACTTCTTCTCTGTGCTTGTCAGCTTTTAGCAGTTCAGCACTTTTGTTTTCAGGTGCAAATTTCTGTATTTTTCATCTCATTCAACATTTTTAACTTAAAATTCAGCAATTAATTCATTTCAGTGCATATATTCAGATTCAAGCATTCACACTGCAGTTTCTTCAGAAAATGCACTTTCTAGTTAGTGTGATTATTGTAAAAGCATTCACAGTATTGTTTTGTAATCTTTATTATTAGTCCTGCTTGTAAAAGCATTCAAAACTGTTCTTCAACTTATTAAAATGCTTGTAAATTCAAACAATCTTTAGATTCCTCTTCTTTTTTTGTACACTGAAAACTGGTTCTTCAAACACCGTTAGATTTTTCTTTTGGACATTTTGTACATTTATATTTTTATATTTTTAAAATTATTCAACTTTTTTCAACAAAAATTTCCCATGTATTTCAATGGGAGACCCTTCAAATTCTCCTTCAACTTACTCCTCTTTAAACTCCTATCTACTTCCACATACGTTGACATAGATCCACCATTCAAACTTTAAAACGAAGACAAGATATTCAACTATTCAACTTGTATTTATCTTTTCAATATCTATTATACTTTTTCTTCAGTTCCAGTTTAAGTTTCATGATGTTTTTTCAGCCGTTTCAGAGTTTATAATGGGTGTGTATGGGACGGAATGTTGGGGCTAGAGTGAGACAGCTCAACTGCTAGAGTGAGAGGAGCAAAAAAATTAATCTTAAAATCTTTTTTAAAACTGCTGCTGTGTCCGCAGCGTTTGCTCTACAGATCTGATTTTACCCTCAAAACGTAGCCATCGCTGTCCTCTTTCGTCCAATGTGTTTACTATTGTACTAGGTGTTATGGTTCTTTCATAAATGTCACCAATGCACAGCCTCCTCCCTCCAACTCCTCCATAGACACAAATCAGACTCAAAATCAGAAGAGCGTGGTGTTTTTACACTATCACCACGTCTATGTAATAAACTCCACAGGCATGAAAACTGAGAATTAGGTAGACTGGACATTGCTGCCGCTCACGGTGAAAGAATTTCATCAATAGGACCTGTACTTTTCATTTGGGAGTGATTTGTTTCGGCCTGACTTTTCTGTTCATTTTAACCAGCAAAAGTGAGGTGCATGTCTGTGAGCGTGTGTACTGAGCCATTGGGTGCAGTCACTATAGCAACCAGGCTCACACCTGCCTGCTTAACGAGCTCTCTCTCACTGTGCCAAGGTTAAACCTAAAAATGTCTGCTGCATCTAAGCAGTTGTAGGAAGATTAACTTTTTCAATAGGTACAATAAGACAGATTTGACAGGGGTCAGTAGTTAGTATATGCCAACTAAGTAGAGTATTGTGACTGGCACACAGGTTTTTCAGATCTGGGCAGTTGGAGTCAGTTGATGACTTTAAAATCATCCTTTCTGACTGGATAATTAAAGCTTACAGCATCTACCTGTCTGTAGTTGATTTTCCCACATTTTAACTGTTTAACTAATCTAATCTCATTTAATGTCTCTGTTTATAGTTTGTATAGTTTATCTCCCCACTAACAAACTTAAAGTAGTCTTAAAATAAAACCCACAAAACAGTTCAAGATGAAATACTTTTTATTTGCTCATGTAATGCCAGTTGCCACATTTTTCTGTATGTCACTCATTCGCTTATACAAAAGTACCAATTTGTACACTAGTCTAGTGTATTTTTTCCCTCTATCTCTATGTCTCTCACATACAGAGACTAACACACAGACATGTATATACTCATTATTGCTGTACAAACTGATGGTCAAATTTCCAAGCACCACCTGAACGCCTCATCTGTTTTCATCCCATCACTGGACCAACTGTCGTCATTCCGCTTTGCTCTCTGCTGTGGTAAGTACAGTACACTCAGTACTGCACTGTTTTATTTTTATGATGGTAATACATGTTTGACATTTAAACTCACATATCAAGTCCAACAGAGTTTAAAAGAGTTCAAAGAATAAAGAAAGAAAAAAAAGAATAACCTTCGCTATCATTTATATTTGTTTATGATGTTTTGCTATTAGCAGCAGTGCTAACGCTAGCTTCAATGCTAATGCTAGCAACGATGCTAATGCTAGCAACAATGCTAACGCTAGCTATAGTGCTAATGCTAGCTATAGTGCTAACACTAGCGTTAGCAGTTGTTAACTGACAAAAAGAATATTCCTGTGATATTCCTGTGATATTTCTTGGTGGTCAGTGAGACAAAAGTAACAAATGAGCTTTATTATTGCCATTGTGGCTTAGTTTTAACAGTAAGAGTGCTTTATGACTTTTACTGTTAGCAGCCATGCTAACGCTAGCTTTAATGCTAATGCTAGCAACAATGCTAACGCTAGCTATAGTGCTAACACTAGCCTTAGCAGTTGTTAACTGACAAAAAGAATATTACTGTGATATTCCTGTGATATTTCTTGGCGGTCAGTGAGACAAAAGTAACAAATGAGCTTTATTATTGCCATTGTGGCTCAGTTTTAACAGTAAGAGTGTTAGGGCTAGCAGCAATGCTAACACTAACTGAAGTGCTAACGTTAGCAGGAATGCTAGCGCTAGCAGCAATGCTAAGACTGGTAAAAGTCTAACAGGAGCCTTACATAAGTGGAAATACTTCAGTTAAATAGTTTGAATTATAAAATGGCTGCTGTATCAGCTGGTGTGCTATATTACTCTATAATTACCCTGCTGACTATAAGTTCAGTGTATCATGTCGTGTGGGTTTTGTATTTCTGTTAGTCTGATAACACTGTACAGACAACTAACATATTGTTTCTCGTCTTACACTTTCAGGAACTTGACTCACATCTGTGCTTTGCCTGGTAGGTGTGCACATACTGTAAGAGAAGTAGACCAAAATAAAAAAATAATCTGACTAATATAAGCTGTAAAGTGATGGGTTCAAACTTTGTGCTAGCCCTTTTAAACACAATTTTATAATAAATACACAACTGCAGCTTAACAATTGGGCTAAAATATTTTTTTCGTACATTTTTGTAGTCACATTACATGTGATTAGTTAACGATTCAGTCAATCATATTTGTGTTTAAAAATATTATTGCTGAATTTAATTAAATATTTATTCTTTTAAAAAGTGCCCAATTATGCAACTTTTTGCACATGTCAGCCAACAACAGTTTAGATTGAATATTTGTTTTGTCCTTTTCAGTAGTCACAATTAGTTCATACAATTACCATTTGATATCATTTTAATAAAATTATTTTTTTTCTTCTTTTTTTGTTCACAGTGTGCAGAAGAAGAACAAGGACCAGATCTCCAGTCTTCTCTCACATCCCAACCCCCAACCCCTCTATCCTCTGTCCTGCTCCACCTGTTGTCTCTGCCTTCTTTCCATCTGTATTTCACCCTGTGGTTTGTGAGAAATTTTGCCAAACCAAGAATCTTATTATGGTTTGATTTCAAAGCCGTGTCTTTCCTGCTCTGTCTGTTCTCTCTGCTAAATTTTCTCTCTACCTGTTTTTCACTCTTTGGCTTGCTGCTGAAAAATGCACAAGCCAATAAAGCAATAAAGAGTGCATATTTTGCCTCAACCTATGAACAAACTGAACAAACAAAGAAAACTCTAATTCACGGTTTGATTGTGATTCGCCAGCCGTGTCTTTCCTGCTCTGTCTGTTCTTTCTGCTAAATTTTCTCTCTACCTGTTTTTCACTCTTGGCTTGCTGCTGAAAAATGCCAAGCCATTAAAGCAATAAAGAGTGCATATATTGCCTCTACCTGAGAACAAACTGAACAAACAAAGAAAACTCTAATTCACGGTTTGATTGTGATTTCCCAGCCGTGTCTCTCCTGCTCTGCCTGTTCTCTCTTCTAGATTTTCTCTCTACCTGTTTTTCATTCTGGGCTTGCTGCTAAGTTGTGCCAAGCCAATAAAGAGAGTGCATAATATTCTCTCGACTGAAGAACAAACTGTCAAATGAAAGACAACTGTTTCAGACAAATAAAAACTGAAATATAAAAACAAAGAAAACATCTCCTGGTGTGTGCCACTCTTATCTTGTGAACATATTTTCTGAAGACTAAGAAACACTTGCAGGTGTGTGAAAATGCCAAGGAAGCAGAAAAAGTCAAAAGCTGCAAAACAACGGTGGAAGAAGTTCCGTGAGATTCACAGTGTACCAATATGTGAACAGGCTGAGTTTGATTTTCCTCATAGCTCTGCAGAAGACAGTGTGTCTACAAAGACCAATTCTGAGAGTGTCAAACAGGCAGGTCAACATGTTCCTGCACATGTACAACAGGTATCTTATGCTGTTGCTGTAAAGAGTGGACTGCAGCATGAATTTAATGAACAACATGAGGTGTCAAGTGCCCCACAGGTGGGTTATGCTGATTTTTTGAAAAGAGGCCATCACAGTGATGTGGGAGGACCATCTCATGCAGAAAGAGTGAACCTTAAAAACCAGCCCTCTGTAACACATGTCTGTGCATCTCACAGCCAGGCACATCCTAAATATGGAGACTCCAGAAACAAGCAGTGCACATGTAACTCACTCACATTTCTTGCATTCCTTCATGAGAATGAAAACATGTCTACAGCTGACCTTAATCTGGTCTTGGATAAAGGTGATGTGATGTACAAAGAGGCAAAGAAAAGATTCCCCAAGAGTATTCATTTGGCAACCGATGAGCTGCCAGACAAAGTTTATGCTCGCAGGTCTATGTATCATGTTGACATGACACAGCCTTCCCGGTATGGGACATTTGAAGAACCTCCAGAGGAGGCAGTAGATACCTTTCTCAGCTTAGAAGCAGGACTGAGCTGCCTGTTGTCAGATGTGCAGTATGCCTTATTGATTATGAGTGGATTGTGTATCGCAGTGTTCAGATCCACATCAGGCAAATATGGTTTCTTTGATCCACACTCCAGAACACCCAGTGGTCTTTCTCTACTACTACAGTCACGTAATCGTGGTACAGCTGTGATGCTGAAATTTACACTCCTCAGTGACATGATTAAGAGGCTAAAGATTCTTATGAAATGATGGAGATATCACCCTCTTGTAACTATGAGCTGAAGCCTGTGCAGTTTTACAGTATGAGCACAGTCAACCTGAGTGATACTATCACAGACACAGTCTGCAGACCAACAGCTGCCACTGCTGTGGCACCTACTCACGCTGATACAACTGTTGATGAAGCAAACCCCTCTACTCCAAGGAGAAACACAACCACTGGTCTGACTGAGAACATCTTTTGTCAAATGTCCATTTGTGCACCACTGGTGAAACAAAAAGAAGTCCACATGACTCAGTTCACATCATATGAAGATCAGAATGAACCTCCTAATATACCAACTGAAGAACTATGCAGTGAATTAAATTTCTTTCCATCGAATGATGCTTTTTCATGTCAATCAAATGCTGCAATAACAAATGTTGCTGCCTGTGATCTTTCTGATATAGTTTTACAAAAACTGAAAAAAGTTAATAAACAACAAAGGCACAAAATCAAAAGAAGATTAATGGCATCAGAGAAACCCAGAAATCAGAGAAAAGAAAACCAAAAAAGGAAAGAACGACAAAAATATGCTTCAAATAAGGATTACAAAGAAAAGAAAAAATCTTGCACAAGCGAGGCATATAAAAACAATCCTGAAGTCAGACAGAAACAACAACAGTATGTTAAAAGACGTTATTGTGAGAATGATGAATTCAGACAGAAACAACAGCAATATATTAGAAGACGCTACTGTGAGAGCGATGAATTTAGAAAGAAACAACAACAATATATTAAAAGACGCTACTGTGACAATGCTGAATTTAGAAAGAAACAACAACAATATATTAAAAGACGCTACTGTGACAATGCTGAATTCAGAAAGAAACAACAACAATATATTAAAAGACGCTACTGTGAGAGCGATGAATTTAGAAAGAAACAACAACAATATATTAAAAGACGCTACTGTGACAATGCTGAATTTAGACAAAAACAAAAAAGCTATATCACTAAAAGGTATCAAGAGAGCCCAGAATTCAGAGAGAGACAGAGATCTCGAGTGACTCAACGTTATGCACGTGACAATGCATTCAGAGTAAGACACAGACAACTAATGAAACAACTAATGCGGGACAGGTATCAAAGTAATCTTGCATTCAGGATTATGCACAACATGAGATGTGCAATGAAAATAAAAAGGAAATACAGATGGGTGAACAGACAAACCCAAGAGAGTGACAACAGTGTGATCAACGAGGCCATATCTGTGTTCAAATCACAAATCAAAGTTGGACCATCATACCCATGTACTGTCTGTTTCAAGGCTTCATTTCCAAACCAAGTGCGACCCTGCAGAAGGTCAAATTATGTCAAAAACCCACATGTGGTTGCAACATGTTTGACAGGAAAGTTTGTTCATGTTTGTGATGAAAACTGCAGAAATGAGCAGTGCAATGTGCCTGATGAGAGAAAGAGAGAGTGGATTTGTCACACCTGCCACAATCATCTTAAAAATGGATCCATGCCAGCACTTGCTGTTGCCAATAAACTGGAGCTTGCTGATATTCCACCTGAACTGTCTGATCTCAACATACTGGAGAGACATCTCATAGCCAAGTGCATACCATTTGCCAAGATTATTCCTCTTCCCAAAGGCAGGCAGAGAGCAATTAGAGGAAATGTGGTCTGTGTCCCATCAAAGGTACAGGAAACTGTTGAAGCACTACCTCGATTGAGAATTAATTCTCAGGTGATGAGAGTAAAACTGAAGAGACGCTTGTCTTACAAAGGTCATCAGCTGTTTCAGACTGTAAGCTGGTCTAAACTTGTGCAAGCACTGCATAAACTCAAGCAGATTCATCCACAGTATAAGGATGTGAGCATCAGAGATGATGCTGAGCTGTGTGATCCAACTCTTCCTGATGAAGATGATGAGGATGATGATGATGAAAACATGAATGAGGACGATTATGATGAGGCTGATTTAATGGAAATTGACAGCTGTGAGAAAAATGCACTGAGTGAAGCACAAAATAAAAATGAACAGGATATTGACATGTTACCCTGTGATGGTGAACAACCACATGAGCAGATGAGAGATGATTCAGAGCAAGAAGATGGACTGACTAATGGTGGTTTTGCACTCGAGTCCTGTTTGCAGCCCCCTGATGTGGCTGAGGAGATATTATGTTTCAGTGAAGGAATCTACTCTGTTGCTCCTGCAGAGAGAAACAATCCAATAAGTTTTTCAAAACAACTAAACTGGAGGCCATGGCCTTCCTGTGCAGCAGTTTCCTACAGGTCAAAACACACTGGATGAAAGAAGGCTGATCAAAGTATCCCCCAGTGGGTATTTCAAATCAAGACTTTTCTGCATTGATGATCGTTTTGCCAGAGACACAAACTATTTGTTCTTTGCACAGTTTGTGACTGAAATACACTTGGCTACTTCCAGCATGACAATACAATTAAGGAAGGCAAAGCCTCTGACCAGAGATGGGAGAAAAATAACCTCAGGCATGTTACAAGATAAACATGAGGTGGAGAAACTGGTGAGAAATAAAGACGCAGTGAGATTCATGCAGCCTCTGAGAGGAACCCCAGCTTATTGGGAGAAAACAACAAGAGATCTTTTTGCCATGATCAGACAGTTGGGAACTCCCACATTCTTTTGCACATTTTCAGCTGCTGAAATGCGCTGGCCTTAAGTGATTGAGGCAATAACAAGGCAGCAAGGTGAACAAGTGAATTTTGAAGGACTCGACTGGTCAGCAAAGTGTGACATCCTGAGAAGCAATCCTGTCACAACAATGCGCATGTTTGACAAGAGAGTTGAAGCATTATTCAGAGATTTACTCTTATCTCCCGCAGAGCCACTTGGAAAAGTTATTGACTACTTTTACAGAGTGGAGTTTCAGCACAGAGGAAGCCCACACATACACTGTCTCCTGTGGGTAGAAGGTGCTCCTGTGTTTGAGGAGGATGATGATCAAACTGTTGTTGATTTTATAAACAAATACATCACAGCTCAGCTGCCTGATCCACATAAACAACCTGAACTTTACAAGAAAGTTACAGAAGTGCAAAAACACAGTAAGAACCACACAAAGACGTGCTTTAGGAGTTTAAGCTCCAGGTGCCGTTTTGGTTTTCCTAAACCACCCTGCAATGAGACGATGATCACAAGACCCAGTGAGGATGATGAACTGGAAGTAGAAACAGCAAAGAACAAGCTCAGACCACTGAACCAGCTACTGAATGAACCTGAAACTGCTTCCATGAGTTTAGAGCAGCTCTTGGCAAGATGCAAGTTGACGCATGCAGAATATGAGCGATACCTGAATAAAATGAACACAAGGAGTACGATCATACTAACGCGTGATCCAAAAGACTCTTGGATAAACGGCTATAATCCACATCTGCTTGAAGCCTGGAACAGTAATATCGACATAAGCTTTGTTCTAGATGCTTTCGGCGCTGCAAATTATTTAATGAAATATATATCAAAAAAAAGAGGGCGGCTATCTGAGTACCTGAAAACTGTCATTGAGAACTCCCATAAGGACAGTGTAAATGAGTGCGATGAAATGAGAGCCGTCATGCAGGCATATTCAAAGAAGCGAGAGATCAGTGCACAGGAGTGTGTTGCTCGTGCATGTGGTCTTCACATGAAGCAATGTTCACGTGCTGTAATATTCATACCAACTGATGATAATCCAGTGAAAATGAGTCGTCCCCTGTCAGTTCTGGACAACACAACATCTGAGTCTTCCAATGTTTGGATGACATCTTTGAATGACAAATACAAAGCCAGACCTGAAACTCCAGAGTATGAGGAGATGTGCATGGCAGACTTTGCTGCTACTTGCAGGATTGTGTATGGTCAACAGACAAAAGGTAAAGATGTTTTGCCCCTTCTCAATGAGATGGGATTTGTGCAAAGGCGCAAAAATGATAAGCCCGCTATCATCAGATTTCACCGCTGCTCACAAGAAAAACATCCAGAGCAATATTACGGAAGACTGCTTAAACTGTACCTTCCTCATCGTTCAGACCATGAACTGAAAACACCATCTTTGCCAACCTATCAGGCTTTCTATGGTGCTGGCTGTGTACAGCTACCAGGTACTGACCGTCTTGAGTACGTGCAACACATTGTCAAAAGAAACAGAGAAAATATGAGAAAAACAGTGAGGAGATCGAGGCGCTGTTGAGGAATATGAGCAGAACAGAGGTGTGGCTGACGAATGGTGTAATCTTGCACCTGAATCAGATCTCGTAAGGTTGCCACTTGTTGAACAAGAAAGAGAGCGAGACAATGAAAATGAACAGGAAGATGTGCCCGACTACAGTCGTCAGGCTGATGCTTCAACAGAAGTCAGAGCCATCAGGGAACCCCTGCTATTGATCCCACATTGTTACGTCAGATGTTTCAGAATCTGAATAAGAAGCAAGCCTGCATATTTTATGCAGTTAGAGACTGGTGCATTAAAAGAGTCTGTGCTCTAAATCCGAGCAGTTTTTCTTTTATATTAATGGTGGTGCTGGAACAGGAAAATCACATCTTATCAAATGCATCTACTCAGAAGCATCTAAGATACTGAGCAAAGTGCCCAGATATGCAGACGATGTTGACATATCAAAACCCACTGTCCTGTTAACTGCTTTCACTGGGACTGCAGCATTTAACATTTCTGGAACAACACTGCATTCTCTACTCAAGCTGCCTAGAAGCTTAAAACCTCCCATTCAGGGACTTGGCAATCAGCTGGATGAAGTCAGATCAGAACTTTTGAATGCTGAAATAATCGTCATTGACGAAAGTGTCTATGGTGTCAAGACATCTCTTTGCATATGTAGATGCAAGACTCAAACAGATCAAAGGGACTCGGAGACCCTTTGGAGGCATGTAAGTCATTGCTGTTGGAGACTTCTATCAGCTACCCCCAGTGCGACAGTCTAAACCTCTCTGTGTGCACGACCCGTCCGAGATCGACCTGTGGCGGGAGCATTTTCGGATGATCACTCTGACTGAGATTATCGTCAGAAAGATGATGTTGTCTTTGCTGAGATGCTGAACAGAATTCGTGTGAAAGGAAAGTTGGATGAGCTTTGCGAAGCAGATAGAGATTTGTTGTCACAGGCCATAACTGAACCAGCCCTTTGTCCGACTGATGCGTTGCACATTTTGCAACTAATAAAGAAGTGGATGCACACAACTCTGCAACACTGGCTCTGCTCCATACTCATATCATTGACATCCATGCAGATGATTATAGAAAAGATCCTAGAACTGGCAGAATGGCACTTCAAGACAGACCATTCAAAGGAGGTAAAACGAGTTACCAGACACACTGAAAGTTGCAGAAGGAGCTCGTGTCATGCTCACCAGAAACATTGACATACAAAATGGTTTGGTTAATGGAGCTTTTGGAAAACTATTTAGAGTAGTTTACTGTGAAAATGACCAACACATCATCAAGCTTGGACTTAAAATGGATATTGAGACATCTGGAAAGAATAACCGCACACCAGCAGACGACATGGTGTACATTGAGAGAGCAGAAGAGAATCTAAAGCAGAAAGGAGTGGTACGAAGACAGTTCCCAGTGAAGCTGGCCTTTGCATGTACAATTCATAAGGTACAGGGTATGACAACCACATCAGCTGTTGTCTCTCTTAAGAGCATTTTGAGCCCGGCATGGCCTACGTAGCTGTCAGTAGAGTGGCGCCTCTCAGTGGACTGTATCTTCTTGATATGGAGGAGAAAAAATATTCACCAACCCAGAAATCACTGCAGCGCTTGAGAACATGAGACAAGCCAACCTTGATGACATGATGCCTCTTCTACACGTGAGACAAACACTGAGCAGGTCAGACGTTTTCACCATTGTTCATCATAATACAGAGGGACTGCCAGCTCACATTAATGACATCAAGAGTCACCATGAATTGTGTCTAGCAGATGTTTTGTGCCTAACAGAAACACACCTGCGGGGCTCTTTTTGTCGCAGAGAGTCTCCACTTGGAAAATTACAGTTTGTTCAAACGCAACAGACACCTGTCCTACACAAACTTTCCCCAGATGGCAAACAGAAGTGGTGGTGGAGTTGCTGTTTATGTGAAAAGTGACATTCAAGTGCATGAAAAACAGTACATCCATAATGTAACTGACCTTGAATTTCTGGCTTTAAAGGTTGAAGCACCAGTCAGTGCACTGATTGCAGTTGTGTACAGACCTCCAGACTACACTCTGAGGCCATTCCTGAAAAACCTGGTAAGCCTATTAGACTCATTAGAGATCATGGACTGTCATCCCATCATAGTGTGTGGTGATTTTAATGAGAATGTTTTATCCAGTGCAAACAAACCAATCATGGAGCTGTTTGAGTCTAGGGCAGGGGTCTGCAACCTTTTACACCCAAAGAGCCACTTGGACCCGGTTTCCACGCAAAAGAAAACACCGGGAGCCGCAAATACTTTTTGACATCTAAAATGAAGATAACACTGTATATATTGTTTTCTACCTTTGTGTGAATAACTAAGGTGTGCTGCTTATGAAATCCATGAAGTGCTACAGAGAAAATTACATTTTATTTATGTAATCAACACATTTTGAACTCTTAAAGAAATATAACAAAAGCAAAGACACCCAGCTGAACTAAAATGATCCATGTAGCAAAGAAAAACTGTTGTGAGCCGCCTCCCTTATATCGCCTTTGGGCTTTTGGAGCCTTGAGTGACTTTTAAAAAATAATTGGTAAAAAAGCTCTATGCTGCTGAAAAATGAAAAATAGATATTTGCAAAATTCTGCCTAAATATGTATTTTACCTGGTTAATGCGTGCGGCGGGGGCGTGGTCTGCAGCGCCGCTGCAGGGGAGGCGGACGCACCTGAGCGGCACCCGCAATCATGCCTCGCCGCCTTAAAGTCTGTGCTCTCTCTGCTGTTGTTGGTGGTGGTGTGTGTCGGGCTGTGAGCTGCGAAGCTACAGCTGGCTGTATGCATACAGCAACCGTGTGTGAAAAGTGGTCAATAAAGAGATGCTGAAAAGCGCGTTCATGCAAACATCGTCGGGTCTGCCATGATGTGTTTACAATGGGACTTCTGATCCTGAACCTCTGCTCACAGCGTCTGCTAATTGGTGCTGTGCGAAGTCAGTTTACGCAGGACTGTAAGCTGTCATCTGTTGTCTGTGAGGCATGAGCAGTGTTTGTCTTTAACATAGTTCATGGTGGAGCTACTGACATAATGTGGATCCGAAGATCCATAATTGGCCTACCTGGGGTTGAAAGTAAATGCACGGCGTTTCAAGGGAATACCGGCTTCATGAGTGTGACGCTTATATTGAGCGAGGAAAAAATAATAGAATATAATTTTATATTTATATTTCAATATCACAATAATCTTCCAATTTAGAACTACAAGTTTAAAAGAACTAACATAAATAAAATACACTTCAGCGAAATACTTCTAATTTATTTTCCCAAACCACGCGGAGCCGCACTATAAGGACTAAAGAGCCGCATGCGGCTCCGGAGCCGCGGGTTGCCGACCCCTGGTCTAGGGGATACGCACAGGTCATCACTGCCCCTACCACAGAGAAGAACACACTGCTTGACCTAATTTTCATTTCTCAGCCAGAGCGATGTCTCCATTCTGGAGTCATGAAGACCTACCATAGTTACCATGACCCTGTATACTGTGTATTGTCCTGTGATGATTCATGATCTAGATCTTTGAATACAGTAAGTAATTTCTATATTTTTGAATAACTTAAGAAAGTAGAGCGATATTTAAAAGTTGACTTAAGAAAAAACGCCCTGCATTGCAGTATAATGTTTGAATTTTTTACATAAAATACAATTAAATGAATTAAGTAATGATATCAGTAAAAGATGACAATTTTATTTATTACAGAAAATCTAAAAATCAGTAATCTATGAATGTCAGAAAAATCAAATATAGCAGTTTAAAACGAACAGTGTAGGCATATCCTCTCTGCAGCCAGGCTTCAAAATCCTGCCAGGCTACCCCAGTCTCACTGTGGCTGGGAGGGAGGGTGGACCAGAGGATTGCCCACACAACAAATAAATGTTCAACAGCTTCTTCATTGTTTCTGAGAGAACAACACAGACTAACGGTTGCTTTTTTTAAAAAAAGAAAAAAAAGAAAAGAAAAACCTAATTACAGCAATAATGACAGTTAAGCCAGTTTATCTGTGCCTCTATTTTGAAATACTATTTACAAACATGTTATTGATTTTGCTTTGTTATAATCTTTAAACTTTTTCAAAAGTATATGATTATATTTTTGGACAAATCTTTCGATGAAACATACATTTTTCTGAGCTTTTATCATGTTTCAGCCGGTGCATATCTCAGGGTGGGTCTGGGTCTGGGATGATAAATGCACTGGCTGATAACTGCACATTTCTGGCCAGAAATGTTTCAGCAGTGTCACATATGTACTACATATGTTACACTTGCTTTCTGTTACCAGCTGATACCCTACATTTGTATAGACATTGGATGGTGTGAGGCTGGGGAGTTGAGTGGAGTGGGTAGGTGGGAGTTGAGTAGGGGTGGGGGGGTCTTAGGCTTCCTTTTTTTTTCTTTTCTTTTTTTTTGTTAAGAGAGACACAGTCCTCCTGTGTCTTCTCCAACCTTCACATGTAAAATCCAACAGTGTGAAGCACATAGCAGCCAGAAACTGTAATGCCACAGATCAGAGAGGCTTCATCATCACCATCTTCATCGCCATACGATCAGAGCATGAGACTTCACATCTGGAGCACAGGAGAGATTCTGTGATAAGTCTTCCTTCTAGTTTGTCCCACGAGCAGTCGGTGAGATTTACTCACAACAAAAAGGCTTAATGACATTATTGTCATGAAAACATGTATTAATTATTTGTAAAGTGTTTAAATTGTGTTTTCACTTGACATTAGGAGTGTTATTTTGAGTGTTATGTCTGTACTCAGGTGTTTCCCTCTGTGATCCATCCCCTTCAGAGCTGAGACACTCAGGACTGAACAGACTGCACAGTTTCTGTGACTGAGCCTCCAAAACACCTTCTTTGAAACCACACATGATAGAAGGGCTTTATATTTGCAGCAGCACTACTAAAGGTATTCAGTTTATTACAGGATGTGTTTGTTTCTTAGGACCAGCTCTAAGTGCACACTACCTAACATATACACCTTTCTGTTCATTACAAACAACTACTCTGGATCATATGGCCAGTTGGCAGGAATGTTGCTGCAGGAAAACATCCCTGGAGATCACCATCATTGTCAGACTGACTGTGCCTCCTCTGTGCAGTGTCAAGATCCTCCCTAAATGAGTGTGTAAGTTAACGTTTTCATTATTTTATTCCCTTTGACAAGACAAGTATCACTGATATTTACATTTCCAACTACATATGTTCCTGTTTTCTGCTCTTCTTTTAAAGTCCTCTGCTATCCTGCTTCTGTGCTGCTTGCCACACATCAAACACTGGCCAGATGACAGGGAGGATCCACTCTGAAGTCACTGGACATGATGAGGATCATATGGGACTTTATAGTTTCACAGAAATGTTGTGCTCTTTGATTACAGGTTTTAAATGGACATAATGACTGCCTCTCTCTGATCAACAGGCTAAAGGATTGTTTTCATTGTTAGAGCTCTGTACAGTGTATGCTTATTTAATATTTCATCACAGAGCAAACCTTTATTTATTTAACATATTTTTATTTTGTTTTAATGTTGAATTAGCTGTGGGGATTTTTTTAACTGGGCACTCGGGATGTCATATGACCAGAAATGCGGTAACTTCAATTCTACACTATGTAAAAAAAAATCTGCTAAGAACGAAACACAGACAAAAAACCCCAAGAGAACTTAAATTCACTCCATGTAATCCAATCTAAAACATTTTAAACTGCTGAACAGCAACACAAACACTGTTAAAAAACAGTGTTAACAGAATGATTATGATGGGTTTGTACCAAAGTTTCAGGTCACATGGCACACCTAGTGTGTAACGTCGGGTATCAGCTGGTAAGTATAGGTTTTTTCATATTTGTGTCCTTAGAGTTCAGATAGATAAAGCCTTGTGTATAATAATTAGTCATAACCACAACTCAAAGTCAGGGAGAGAAATCCCACACCTGGACCATCGTTGACTGCCGCCATGATTCTAGCCTGCTTTTTACATCCAACACAAAAACTGCAGTCGTGGTGCTTTTGATTGTACTCAGAACTTGGAAATTCTGCCTTCTGAATAGGAAGATGTAGGTAACACCAGACTGCAGATGAGCTGCATACAGAGCTGGACTGGGACAAAACAATCGTCCCAGGGCATTTTGACTAGAGACCGCCCGCCATTATAGGAAAAATCATAAAAGCCTTTGAATGAAAATAAACACTGTTGTGACAGTGATGTACACTGTTCTGATGGTATATATGTATCAATCTATCAATCGTTTGTTGTAAGACTCAGATAATTATTTTTTAAAAGCGAGACATTTTAAATGAGAATAATAAAGAAAAGTATTTCTTTGTGTCCCCTTTCCTGTTAATGCCCTACCTGGCCCCTGGCATCACTTTGCTAGATCCGCCCCTGCACAGTTACCAGCTGTCAGCTACATAGAAAAGGATCCTGGTGTTATTTGTCTCTCAGAAACAGTTCATAACTTCCTCCAACTCATTCATGTCACCTAAAAAGGTAAACCTGTTTCTCCATCACCTGTTCAGCTCTGATGATTCAGTAAGGACATCTCCTGGTTTCATCTGCATGTTTCCCTCTCACCAGATAAGCAAACCGACATCATGACCAGCAGCTTTACAGCTGTGGCTCCAGCAAACATCAGCTGATACTAGAAATTAATATTAAATAAATTCTAACAACAGCTGATCAAGCTTAAACGTGCTGCTCTTGTTTAACGCGACATCCGCTGGTTTCCTCTTTCTGGCGCAAAGTGGGCGATAAATAAACAAGAGAGAAAAGTCGATCAGCTGATCATTGATCAGTTTCGTGATTGAAGTAGAAACGGGAGAGGAGAGAATGAGAGAAGAAGAGGCAGCTGTGCAGCTCCAGCTTTGTGTCTTTTTCATTGTAGCTGAAGTCCGGGACAAACTGTGTTCCTTTTCACCTCAGTACGAAACGCGTAATATTTTCTCTGAATACCAGACGATTCTGTTTCTTACGGGACGGTTGGCAACTCTAATAATTAACAGTATGAACAAAATAAAGTTCAACATCAGTAACATAGCACCCACCCAGCTGTATAGAAACTCCGTCATGCTAGCTAGCACGCAGTACGAAAATGTCAGCATACCGAAAATAAACTCCACCTAAACTTGGTTTATATCTGACCCAGATAGACTGCAGGTCATAACTTCTTACCTGAAGTTCAGTTCACCTGACACTCGGACCGGCGGCCGCTCGGTCTCTCCTCTTGCCTCCTTTTCCTTCATCCACCTGCTGGCCTCCACCACTTGCTAATGTTATTGAATCTGTGGAAGCTCTGCGATATCCACCACACGCAACATAACGAGTAACGAGCCTATCTAAATCCCAGTAACGAGTAACGCGTTCCTGGTTTTGGCATAATAACTAGTTACCGTGCTCGTTACCACAATAATAACGTAGTTACTGTAACGCGTTACTTAATAACGCGTTAGTCCCAACACTGTAAATTAATGAGACTTATTTATCCATGTTCACAAAAAGGACTAATGTGTTCATTTGATTATTTGTATGTGTTAAACTGTGTCACCACCTTAGGCTTTCATTTGAGTTTACTCAAAAATATCTATACAGTTCTCTTTTACCACTGTGTGGACACTGTTTACATTAAAACATTAAAAAGAATGAGTAATAAAAAGATGTGTAGACAGATCAGTGGATTAAGTAGACCGATAGAAACAGCTGTTCAGCCATGTTCTAAGAAACCAACACAATTTAAAGGTTCAGGATTGTGGTTTTAAAAGTTGAATTTTCATGTATTTCATATGTTGCTTATTATTTTCATTTAGTTATTTAATTTAGATATTTTTTATTTATTCTACTGTGAAGTGTTTAACAAAAAAAAGCTACTTTAATTTCAATTTTATTTGTTTGTTATTTTGTAATTTGTTCTTTAAGAATGGAGTCTGTGCCAAAAACTAAAGTTGAACAGACACATGACAGGATCAGATTATTAACACCTTAAAACATTCCAAACGTCTCTTTTTAAAATGATTTTTATTCTATTTTGAAAAAAACAAACATTGGTTGAACTAATTTAAGTCCTTTTCAGAAAGAAGCTGTACAATATGACTTAAGATTTTTATGTTATTTTCTATGAAATACAAAACAAACTGATGTATGTAATACCATTAAACATGATATACACATGTGTATATGTCTGAAAAACATTATGCTGTATATTAAAGCTTGTATTTTCTCCAGAATGTTTGTTCATCTGTTCAGCTCAATTCAACAAATTTGTTTTTACATTTATTTTTATTTTTTTTTTATGAATTAGAGATTTATAATACATAACTCCACTCTTTAAGTGATTAGAAGAAAATGAACTTCTGTTATTCATTCAGAGGTTTTCTGACTCTAAATTTTCTAAATTTTCTTTTGTCATTACTCATCTTTTTCTAATTTACATTTTAAACATGTTCAGCTATTTTCCAACTTCTTCTGTATGAAAATTAGCTTTCAAAAGTTCTGCACGTTTGTTTTCAGGTTAAAAATTCTGTATTTTCCAGCTAATTCAGCATTTTTAGCTTAATATTCAGTAATTATTTCATTTCAGTGCAGACATTCAGATTCAAGCATTCACACTGCAGTTTCTTCAGAAAATGCACTTTCTAGTTAGTGTGAATGCTTGTAAAAGCATTCACAGTATTGTTCTTCTAATCTTTATTAGTGTGAATGCTTGTAAAAGCATTCACAGTATTGTTGTTGTAATCTTTATTATTATTATTATATATTCCGTACGTTTTTGTGCATCTATCTCCTTCAAAACCGTTCAACTTAGAAAAACCATTCAAACACCATTAGATTCCTCTTCTTTTGGACAAGTGTGCTTGTATTTTTCTCATTTATAACATTTATATTTTTAAAATTATTCAACTTTTTTCAACAAAAATTTCCCATGTATTTCAATGGGAGACCCTTCAAATTCTCCTTCAACTTACTCCTCTTTAAACTGTATGTACTTCCACATACATTGACATAGATCCACCATTCAAACTTTAAAACGAAGACAAGACATTCAACTATTCAACTTGTATTTATCTTTTCAATATCTATTATACTTTTCTTCAGTTCCAGTTGAAGTTTCATGATGATTTTTCAGCCGTTTCAGAGTTTATAATGGGTGTGTATGGGACGGAATGTTGGGGCTAGAGTGAGACAGCTCAACTGCCAGAGTGAGAGGAGCCAAAAATTAATCTTAAAATATTTTTTAAAACTGCTGCTGTGTCCACAGCGTTTGCTCTACAGGTATGATTTTACCCTCAAAACGTAGCCATCGCTGTCCTCTTTCATCCAATGTGTTTACTATTGTACTAGGTGTTATGGTTCTTTCATAAATGTCACCAAAGCACAGCCTCCTCCTCCAACTCCTCCATAGACTCTAATGTTAAAATGGCTCAGAAGGTTCGTTTGAAAATCAGAAGAGCATGGTGTTTTTACACTGTCACCACGTCCATATAATAAACTCCACAGGCATGAAAACTGAGAATTAGGTAGACTGGACATTGCTGCAGCTCACGGTGAAAGAATTTCGTCAATAGGACCTGTACTTTTCATTTGGGAGCGATTTGTTTCGACCTGACTTTTCTGTTCATTTTAAGCAGCAAAAGTGAGGTGCATGTCTGTGTGCGTGTGTATGGAGCCATTGGGTGCAGTCACTATAGCAACCAGGCTCACACCTGCCTGCCTAACGAGCTCTGTCTCTCACTGTGCCAAGATTCATCTTAAACACTTCTCTTTAAACTGCTGCTGTGTCCACAGTGTTTGCTCTACAGCCATCATTTTACCCTCAAAACGACGCCATCGTTGTTCTCTTTGCAACAACGTGACTTTGAAAGCTCAGACATTTAAACTTTTTAAACTGTGTAGATCCAAGTGGAGGGATCACATTTTAGTAATTCAGTGATTTAAAGAATATGAAATTTTAATATTCATTCAGATGTTTTCTGACTTTAAATTTTCTTTTGTCATTTCTTATGTTTTTCTGATTTATATTTAAAACATTTTCAGCTATTTTCCAACTTCTTCTGTGTGGTTGTCAGCTTTTAGCAGTTCAGCACTTTTGTTTTCAGGCGAAAATTTCTGTATTTTTCATCTCATTCAAAATTTTTAACTTAAAATTCAGCAATTAATTCATTTCAGTGCATACATTCAGATTCAAGCATTCACACTGCAGTTTCTTCAGAAAATGCACTTTCTAGTTAGTGTGAATGCTCAAAAGCATCTGTATTGTTCTTCTAATCTTTATTATTAGTTGCTTCTTCACAATTGTTGTTGTAATTTTATTAGTGTGAATGCTTGTAAAAGCATTCACAGTATTGTTCTTCTAATCTTTATTATTATTATTATTATTATTTTTATTATATATTCCGTGCGTTTTTGTACTGTATCTCCTTCAAAACCGTTCAACTTAGAAAAACCATTCAAACACCGTTAGATTCCTCTTCTTTTGGACATGACTGCTTCTACTTTTCTCATTTATAACATTTATATTTTTAAAATTATTCAACTTTTTCAACAAAAATTTCCCATGTATTTCAATGGAGAGACCCTTCAAATCCTCATTCAACTTACTCATTTTCAAACTGTATCTACTTCAACATACGTTGACATAGAGCCACCATTCAAACTTTAAAACGAAGACAAGACATTCAACTATTCAACTTGTATTTATCTTTTCAATATCTATTATACTTTTTCTTCAGTTCCAGTTTAAGTTTCATGATGTTTTTTCAGCCGTTTCAGAGTTTATAATGGGTGTGTATGGGACGGAATGTTGGGGCTAGAGTGAGACAGCTCAACTGCTAGAGTGAGAGGAGCGAAAAAATTAATCTTAAAATCTTTTTAAAACTGCTGCTGTGTCCACAGCGTTTGCTCTACAGGTATGATTTTACCCTCAAAACGTAGCCATCGCTGTCCTCTTTCATCCAATGTGTTTACTATTGTCCTAGGTGTTATGGTTCTTTCATAAATGTCACCAAAGCACAGCCTCCTCCTCCAACTCCTCCATAGACTCCAATGTTAAAATGGCTCAGAAAGTTCCTTTGAAAATCAGAAGAGCAGGCTGTCTTTACACTGTCACCACGTCCATATAATAAACTCCACAGGCATGAAAACTGAGAATTAGGTAGACTAGACATTGCTGCCGCTCACGGTGAAAGAATTTTGTCAATATGACATGTACTTTTCATTTGGGAAGGATTTGTTTCGGCCTGACTTTTCTGTTCATTTTAAGCAGCAAAAGTGAGGTGCATGTCTGTGTGTGTGTGTATGGAGCCCTTGGCTCAGTCACTATAGCAACCAGGCTCACACCTGCCTGCCTAACGAGCTCTCTCTCTCACTGTGCCAAGATTCATCTTGAACACTTCTCTTTCAACAGCTGCTGTGTCCACAGTGTTTGCTCTACAGCCATCATTTTACCCTCAAAACGAAGCCATCGTTGTTCTCTTTCCAACAGCGTGTCTTTCAAAGCTCAGAGATACAAACCTTTAAAACTGTGTGGATGCAAGTGGAGGGATCACATTTTAGTCATTCAGTGATTCAAAGAATATGAACTTTTAATATTCATTCAGATGTTTTCTGACTCTAAATTTTCTTTTCTCATTTCTTAGGTTTTTCTAATTTACATTTAAAACATTTTCAGCTCTTTTCCAACTTCTTCTGTGTGGATGTCAGCTTTTAGCAGTTCAGCACTTTTGTTTTCAGGTGCAAATTTTTGTATTTTCCATCTCATTCAACATTTTTAACTTAAAATTCAGCAATTAATTCATTTCAGTGCATACATTCAGATTCAGATTTCTTCAAGCATTCACACTGCAGTTTCTTCAATCTTTTAGAAAATGCAAAAGCTTTCTACAGTTATTGTTGTATTTTATTATTATATTTTTTATAGATTCCGTGCGTTTTTTGTACTCTATCTCCTTCAAAACCGTTCAACTTAGAAAAACCATTCAAACACCGTTAGATTCCTCTTCTTTTGGACATGACTGCTTCTATTTTTCTCATTTATAACATTTATATTTTTAATTTTATTCAACTTTTTCAACAAAAAATTTCCCATGTATTTCAATGGGGAGACCCTTCAAATCCTCATTCAACTTACTCATTTTCAAACTGTATCTACTTCAACATACGTTGACATAGAGCTACCATTCAAACTTTAAAACGAAGACAAGACATTCAACTATTCAACTTGTATTTATCTTTTCAATATCTGTTATACTTTTTCTTCAGTTCCAGTTTAAGTTTCATGATGTTTTTCAGCCGTTTCAGAGTTTATAATGGGTGTGTATGGGACGGAATGTTGGGGCTAGAGTGAGACAGCTCAACTGCTAGAGTGAGAGGAGCAAAAAAATTAATCTTAAAATCTTTTTAAAACTGCTGCTGTGTCCACAGCGTTTGCTCTACAGGTATGATTTTACCCTCAAAACGTAGCCATCGCTGTCCTCTTTCATCCAATGTGTTTACTATTGTGCTAGGTGTTATGGTTCTTTCATAAATGTCACCAAAGCACAGCCTCCTCCCTCCAACTCCTCCATAGACTCCAATGTTAAAATGGCTCAGAAAGTTCCTTTGAAAATCAGAAGAGCAGGCTGTCTTTACACTGTCACCACGTCCATATAATAAACTCCACAGGCATGAAAACTGAGAATTCAGTAGACTAGACATTGCTGCCGCTCACGGTGAAAGAATTTTGTCAATACGACTTATACTTTTCATTTGGGAGCGATTTGTTTCGGCCTGACTTTTCTATTCATTTTAAGCAGCAAAAGTGAGGTGCATGTCTCTGTGCGTGTGTATGGGGCCACTGGGTGCAGTCACTATAGCAACCAGGCTCACACCTGCCTGCTTAACGAGCTCCCTCTCTCACTGTGCCAAGATTCATTTTAAACACTTCTCTTTCAACTGCTGCTGTGTCCACAGTGTTTGCCCTACAGCCATCATTTTACCCTCAAAATGTCGCCATCGATGTTCTCTTTCCAACAGCATGTCATTCAAAGCTCAGAAATATAAACTTTTTAAACTGTGTGGATACAAGTGGAGGGATCACACATTTCAGTCATTCAGTGATTCAAAGAATATGAACTTTTAATATTCATTCAGATGTTTTCTGACTCTAAATTTTCTTTTCTCATTACTTAGGTTTTTCTAATTTACATTTAAAACATTTTCAGCTCTTTTCCAACTTCTTCTGTGTGGATTTCAGCTTTTAGCAGTTCAGCACTTTTGTTTTCAGGTGCAAATTTCTGTATTTTTCATCTCATTCAAAATTTTTAACTTAAATTCAGCAATTAATTCATTTCAGTGCATACATTCAGATTCAAGCATTCACACTGCAGTTTCTTCAGAAAATGCACTTTCTAGTTAGTGTGAATGCTTGTAAAAGCATTCACAGTATTGTTCTTCTAATCTTTATTAGTGTGAATGCTTGTAAAAGCATTCACAGTATTGTTGTTGTAATCTTTATTCTATTTTTTTATTATTATTATCTATTCCGTACGTTTTTTGTACTCCTACTCCTTCAAAACCGTTCAACTTAGAAAAACCATTCAAACACCGTTAGATTCCTCTTCTTTTGGACATGACTGCTTCTATTTTTCTCATTTTAACATTTATATTTTTAATTTTATTCAACTTTTTCAACAAAAATTTCCCATGTATTTCAATGGGAGACCCTTCAAATCCTCATTCAACTTACTCATTTTTAAACTCCTACTACTTCCACATACGTTGACATAGAGCCACCATTCAAACTTTAAAACGAAGACAAGACATTCAACTATTCAACTTGTATTTATCTTTTCAATATCTTTTATACTTTTTCTTCAGTTCCAGTTTAAGTTTCATGATGTTTTTTCAGCCGTTTCAGAGTTTATAATGGGTGTGTATGGACTTGGAATGTTGGGGCCAGAGTGAGACAGCTCAACTGCTACAGTGAGAGAAGCAAAAAAATTAATCTTAAAATCTTTTTTAAAACTGCTGCTGTGTCCGCAGCGTTTGCTCTACAGATATGATTTTACCCTCAAAATGTAGCCATCGCTGTCCTCTTTCATCCAATGTGTTTACTATTGTACTAGGTGTTATGGTTCTTTCATAAATGTCACCAATGCACAGCCTACTCCCTCCAACTCTTCCATAGACTCTAATGTTAAAATGGCTCAGAAGGTTCGTTTGAAATTCAGAAGAGCATGGTGTCTTTCCACTGTCACCACGTCCATATAATAAACTCCACAAGCATGAAAACTCAGAATTCAGTAGACTAGACATTACTGCCGCTCACGGTGAAAGAATTTTGTCAATACGACATGTACTTTTCATTTGGGAGCGATTTGTTTCGGCCTGACTTTTCTGTTCATTTTAAGCAGCAAAAGTGAGGTGCATGTCTGTGTGCATGTGTACTGAGCCGTTGGGTGCAGTCACTATAGCAACCAGGCTCACACCTGCCTGCTTAACGATCTCAGTCTCTCACTCTGCCAAGGTTAAACCTAAAAATGTCTGTTACATCTAAGCAGTTGTAGTAAGATTAACTTTTTCAATAGGTACAATAAGACAGGTTTTGACAGGGTTTTGCCACAGATTAACAGTGTGTCAGTAGTTAGTATAGGCCAACTGAATAGAGCATTCTCATTGCCCTGTTAAATTCAAGTTGATTGTGTATTGGTGGACTTGTCTTCTCCACAGAGGTTTTTCAGATCTGGGCGGTTGGAGTCAGTTGATGACTTTAAAATAATCTTTTCTGACTGGATAGTTAAAGCTCTACCTGTCTGTAGTTGATTTTCCCACATTTTAAATAATCTAATCTCATTTAATGTCTCTGTTTTTAGTCTGTATAATTTATCTCCCCACTAATACACACAAAGTAGTCTTAAAGTAAAACCCATAAAACAGTTCAAGATGACATACTTTTTATTTGCTAATATAATGCCAGTTGCCCTCTTTCCTGAGTATAAGCGAATGAGTGACATAAAGAGAAAAAGTACCAATTTGTATGCTGATGAGTCTTGTGTGTTTTTTTCTCTGTCTCGCTATGACAGAGAAATGTATATGCTCAATATTGCTGTTTAAACTGATGCTCAAATTTCCAAGCACCACCTGAACGCCTCATCGGTCTTTAACTACTCACTGCACCAACTGTCGTCATTCCGCTTTGCTCTCTGCTGTGGTAAGTACAATACACTCAGTATAGCACTGTTTAATTTTTATGATGGTAAAAATACATGTTTGACATTTAAACTCACATATCAAGTCTTTTTAAAGTTCAACACAGTTCAAAGAATAAAGAAAGCAAAAAAAGAATAACTTTCGCTATCATTTATATAGGTTTATGACTTTTGCTGTTAGCAGCAGTGCTAACGCTAGCTTTAGTGCTAACGCTAGCTATAGTGCTAACACTAGCCTTAGCAGTTGTTAACTGACAAAAAGAATATTCCTGTGATATTCCTGTGATATTGATTGGGGGTCAGTAAGACAAAAGTAACAAATGAGCTTTATTATTGCCATTGTGGCTCAGTTATAACACTAAGAGCGCTTTATGACTTTTGCTGTTAGTAGCAGTGCTAACGCTATCTTCAATGCTAACGCTAGCTTTAATGCTAACGCTAGCATCAATGCTAATGCTAGCATCAATGCTAACGCTACCTATAATGCTAACACTAGCCTTAGCAGTTGTTAACTGACAAAAAGAATATTCCTGTGATATTTATTGGCGGTCAGTGAGACAAAAGTAACAAATGATTTTTATTATTGCCATTGTGGCTCAGTTTTAACAGTAAGACTGCTAGTGCTAGCAGCAGTGCTAACACTAACTGAAGTGCTAATGCTAGCAGGAATGCTAGCGCTAGCAGCAATGCTAACGCTAGTAACAGTCTAACAGTAGCCTTACATAAGTACTTAAATCAATACTTCAGTTAATTAGTTTGAATTATAAAATGGCTGCTGTATCAGCTGGGGTGCTATATTACTCTATAATTACCCTGCTGACTATAAGTTCAGTGTATCATGTCATGCGGCCTTTGTATTTCTGTTAGTCTAATAACACTGTACAGACAACTAATATATTATTTCTCTTCTTACACTTTCAGGAACTTGACTCGCATCTGTGCTTTGCCTGGTAGGTGTGCACATACTGTAAGAGAAGTAGACCAAAATAAAAAAAAAATAATCTGACTAATATAAGCTGTAAAGTGATGGGTTCAAACTTCGTGCTAGACCTTTTAAACACATTTTTATAATAAATACACATAAGTTCAGCTTAACAATTGGGCTAAAATATTTTTTTCGTACATTTTTGTAGTCACATTACATGTGATTAGTTAACGATTCAATCAATCATATTTATATTTTAAAATATTATTGCTGAATTTAATTAAATATTTATTCTTTTAAAAAGTGCCCAATTATGCAACTTTTTGCACATGGCAGCCGACAACAGTTTAGCTTGAATATTTCTTTTGTCCTTTTTCAGTAGTCACAATTAGTTTATACAATTACCATGTGATATCATTTTAATGAATTTTTTTTTTTCTTGTTTTTTGTTCACAGTGTGCAGAAGAAGAACAAGGACCAGATCTCCAGTCTTCTCTCTCACATCCCAACCCCCCAACCCCTCTATCCTCTGTACTGCTCCACCTGTTGTCTCTGCCTTCTTTCCATCTGTATTTCACCCTGTGGTTTGTGAGAAATTTTGCCAAACCAAGAATCTTATTGCGGTTTGATTTCAAAACCGTGTCTCTCCTGCTCTGTCTGTTCTCTCTGCTAAATTTTCTCTCTACCTGTTTTTCACTCTTTGGCTTGCTGCTGAGAAATGCACAAGCCAATAAAGCAATAAAGAGTGCATATTTTGCCTCAACCTTTGAACAAACTGAACAAACAAAGAAAACTCTACGGTTTGATTTCAAAACCGTGTCTTTCCTGCTCTCTCTGTTCTCTCTGCTAAATTTTCTCTCTACCTGTTTTTCACTCTTTGGCTTGCTGCTGAGAAATGCACAAGCCAATAAAGCAATAAAGAGTGCATATTTTGCCTCAACCTTTGAACAAACTGAACAAAGAAAACTCTGCGGTTTGATTTCCAAGCCGTGTCTCTCCTGCTCTGCCTGTTCTCTCTGCTAAATTTTCTCTCTACCTGTTTTTCACTCTTGGCTTGCTGCTGAAAAATGCCAAGCCATTAAAGCAATAAAGAGTGCATATTGCCTCTACCTGAGAACAAACTGAACAAATAAAGAAAACTCTAATTCACGGTCTGATTGTGATTTCCCAGCCGTGTCTCTCCTGCTCTGTCTATTCTCTCTTCTAAATTTTCTCTCTACCTGTTTTTCATTCTGGACTTGCTGCTAAGTTGTGCCAAGCCTATAAAGAGAGTACATATTATTCTCTCGACTGACAAAAAAAAAACAAACAAACAAAGACATCTGTTTCTGAGAAATAAAAACTGAAATATAAAGACAAAGACAACATCTCCTGGTGTGTGCCACTCTTATTTTTTGAATATATTTTCTAAAGACTAAGAGAAACACAGGTGTGTAAAAATGCCAAGGAAGCAGAAAAAGTCACAAGCTGCAAAACAACGCTGGAAGAAGTTCCATGAGTTTCACAGTGTACCAACATGTGAACAAGCTGAGTGTGATTTTCCTAAGGGCTCTGCAGAAGACAGTGTGTCTGCAAAGACCAATGCTGATGGTGTCAAACAGACAGGTCAACATGTTCCTGCACATGTACAACAGGTATCCTATGCTGATGCTGTAAAGACTGGATTGCAGCATGAATTTAATGAACATCGGGTAAACCGTAGAGACCAACCTGAGGTGTCAAGTTCCCCACAGGTGGGTTATGCTGACATTGTGAAAAGAGGCCATCACAGTGATGTGGCAGGACGATCTCATTCAGAAAGAGTGAACCTTGAAAACCAGCCCTCTGTAGCACATGTCTGTGCATCTCACAGCCAGGCACATCCTAAATATGGGGACTCCAGAAACAGTCAGTGCACATGTAACTCAATCACATTTCTTGCTTTCCTTCATGAGAATGAAAACATAACTACAGCTGACCTTAATCTGGTCTTGGATAAAGGTGATGTGATGTACAAAGAGGCCAAGAAAAGATTCCCCAAGAGTATTCATTTGGCAACCGATGAGCTGCCAGACAAAGTTGATGCTCGCAGGTCTATGTATCATGTCGACATGACACAGCCTTCCCGGTATGGGACATTTGAAGAACCTCCAGAGGAAGCAGTAGATACCTTTCTCAGCTTAGAAGCAGGACTGAGCTGCCTGTTGTCAGATGTGCAGTATGCCTTACTAATTATGAGTGGATTGTGTATCGCAGTGTTCAGATCCACATCAGGCAAATATGGTTTCTTTGATCCAACTCCAGAACAGCCAGTGGTCTTCCTCTACCACTATGGTCACGTGATCGTGGTACGGCTGTGATGCTGAAATTCACACTCCTCAGTGACATGATTAAGAGGCTCCAGGATTCTTATGAAGGGATGGAGATATCACCTTCTTGTAACTATGAGCTGAAGCCTGTGCAGTTCTACAGTATGAGCACAGTCAACCTGAGTGATACCATCACAGATACACTCTGCAGACCAACAGCTGCCACTGCTGTGGCACCTACACACTCTGATACAACTGTTGATGAAGCAAACTCCTCTACTCCAAGGAGAAACACAACCACTGATCTGACTGAGAACATCTTTTGTCAAATGTCCATTTGCACGCCACTGGTGAAACAAAAAGAAGTCCACATGACTCAGTTCACATCATATGAACATCAGAATGAACCTCCTAATATACCCACAGAAGAACTATGCAGTGAATTAAATTTCCTTCCATCAAATGATGCTTTTTCATGTCAATCAAATGCTGCAATAACAAATGTTGCTGCCTGTGATCTTTCTGATATAGTTTTAAAAAAACTGAAAAAAGTTGATAAACAACAAAGGCACAAAATGAAAAGAAGATTAATGGCATCAGAGAAACCCAGAAATCAGAGAAAAAAAACCAAAAAGGAAAGAACGACAAAAAGTACGCTTCAAATAAAGATTACAAAGAAAAGAAAAATCTTGCACAAGCACGGCATATAAAAACAATCCTGAAGTTAGACAGAAACAACAACAGTATGTTAAAAGACGTTACTGTGAGAATGGAGAATTCAGACAAAAACAACAACAGTATGTTAAAAGACGTTACTGTGAGAATGGAGAATTCAGACAGAAACAACAACAGTATGTTAAAAGACGTTACTGTGAGAATGCAGAATTCAGACAAAAACAACAACAGTATGTTAAAAGACGTTACTGTGAGAATGCAGAATTCAGACTGAAACAACAACAGTATGTTAAAAGTCGTTACTGTGAGAATGCAGAATTCAGACAAAAACAACAACAGTATGTTAAAAGACGTTACTGTGAGAATGCTAAAGTTAGACAGAAACAAAAACAATATATTAAAAGACGTTACTGTGAGAATACTGATTTCAGAGAGGAGAAAAAAAGCTATATCACTAAAAGGTATCGAGAAAACCCAGAATTCAGAGAGAGACAGAGACAACTGATGAAACAACTAATGCGAGTCAGGTATCAAAGTAATCTTGCATTCAGGATTATGCACAACATGAGATGTGCAATGAAAATAAAAAGGAAATACAGATGGGTGAACAGACAAACCCAAGAGAGTGACAACAGTGTGATCAACGAGGCCATATCTGTGTTCAAATCACAAATCAAAGTTGGACCATCATACCCATGTACTGTATGTTTCAAGGCTTCATTTCCAAACCAAGTGCGACCCTGCAGAAGGTCAAATTATGTCAAAAACCCACATGTGGTTGCAACATGTTTGACAGGAAAGTTTGTTCATGTTTGTGATGAAAACTGCAGAAATGAGCAGTGCAATGTGCCTGATGAGAGAAAGAGAGAGTGGATTTGTCACACCTGCCACAATCATCTTAAAAATGGATCCATGCCAGCACTTGCTGTTGCCAATAAACTGGATCTTGCTGATATTCCATCTGAATTGTCTGATCTCAACATACTGGAGAGACATCTCATAGCCAAGTGCATACCATTTGCCAAGATTATTCCTCTTCCCAAAGGCAGACAGAGAGCAATTAGAGGAAATGTGGTCTGTGTCCCATCAGAGGTACAGGAAACTGTTGAAGCATTGCCTAGATTGAGAATTAATTCTCAGGTGATTAGAGTTAAACTGAAGAGACGCTTGTCTTATAAAGGTCATCAGCTGTTTCAGACTGTAAGCTGGTCTAAACTTGTGCAAGCACTGCATAAACTCAAGCAGATTCATCCACAGTATAAGGATGTGAGCATCAGAGATGATGCTGAGCTGTGTGATCCAACACTTCCTGATGAAGATGAGGAGGATGATGATGAGAACATGAATGAGGACGATTATGACGAGGCTGATTTAATGGAAATTGACAGCTGTGAGAAAAATGCACTGAGTGAAGCACAAAATAAAAATGAACAGAATATCGACATGTTACCCTGTGATGGTGAACAACCACGTGAACAGATGTCAGATGATTCAGAGCAAGCAGATGGACTGACTAATGGTGGTTTTGCACTCGAGTCCTGTTTGCAGCCCCCTGATGTGGCCGAGGAGATATTATGTTTCAGTGAAGGAATCTACTCTGTTGCTCCTGCAGAGAGAAACAATCCAATAAGTTTTTCAAAACACCTAAACTGGAGGCCATGGCCTTCCTGTGCAGTTTCCTACAGGCCAAAACACACTTGATGAAAGAAGGCTGATCAAAGTATCCCCCAGTGGGTATTTCAAATCAAGACTTTTCTGCACTGATGACCGTTTTGCCAAAGACACAAACTATTTGTTCTTTGCACAGTTTGTGACTGAAATACATTTGGCTACTTCCAGCATGACAATCCAGTTAAGGAAGGCAAAGCCTTTGACCAGAGATGGGAGAAAAATAACCTCAGGCATGCTGCAAGATAAACATGAGGTGGAGAAACTGGTGCGAAATAAAGATGCAGTGAGATTCATGCAGCCTCTGAGAGGAACCCCAGCCTATTGGGAGAAAACAACAAGAGATCTTTTTGCCATGATCAGACAGTTGGGAACTCCCACGTTCTTTTGCACATTCTCAGCTGCTGAAATGCGCTGGCCTGAAGTGATTGAAGCAATAACAAGGCAGCAAGGTGAACAAGTGAATTTTGAAGGACTCGACTGGTCAGCAAAATGTGACATCCTGAGAAGCAATCCTGTCACAACAATGCGCATGTTTGACAAGAGAGTTGAAGCATTATTTAGAGATTTACTCTTATCTCCTGCAGAGCCACTTGGCAAAGTCATTGACTACTTTTACAGAGTGGAGTTTCAGCACAGAGGAAGCCCACACATACACTGCCTCCTGTGGGTAGAAGGTGCTCCTGTGTTTGAGGATGATGATGATCAAACTGTTGTTGATTTTATAAACAAATACATCACAGCACAGCTGCCTGATCCACATAAACAACCTGAACTGTACAAGAAAGTTACAGAAGTGCAAAAACACAGTAAGAACCACACAAAGACGTGCTTTAGGAGTTTAAACTCTGGGTGCCGTTTTGGTTTTCCCAAACCACCCTGCAATGAGACAATGATCACAAGACCCAGTGAGGATGATGAACTGGAGGTAGAAACAGCAAAGAACAAGCTCAGGCCACTGAACCAGCTGCTGAATGAACCTGAAACTGCTTCCATGAGTTTAGAGCAGCTCTTGGCAAGATGCAAGTTGACACATGCAGAATATGAGAGATACCTGAATAAAATGAACACAAGGAGTACGATCATACTAAAGCGTGATCCAAAAGACTCTTGGATAAACGGCTATAATCCACATCTGCTTGAAGCCTGGAACAGTAATATCGACATAAGCTTTGTTCTAGATGCTTTTGGCGCTGCAAATTATTTAATGAAATATATATCTAAAAAAGAGGGTGGGCTATCTGAGTACCTGAAAACTGTTATTGAGAGCTCCCATAAAGACAGTGTAAATGAGTGCGATGAAATGAGAGCCGTCATGCAGGCATATTCAAAGAAGCGAGAGATCAGTGCACAGGAGTGTGTTGCTCGTGCATGTGGTCTTCACATGAAGCAATGTTCACGTGCTGTAATATTCATACCAACTGATGATAATCCAGTGAAAATGAGTCGTCCCCTGTCAGTTCTGGACAACACAACACCTGAGTCTTCCAATGTTTGGATGACATCTTTGAATGACAAATATAAAGCCAGACCTGAAACACCAGAGTATGAGGAGATGTGCATGGCAGACTTTGCTGCTAATTGCAGGATTGTCTATGGCCAACAGACAAAAGGTAAAGATGTTTTACCCCTTCTCAATGAGATGGGATTTGTGCAAAGGCGCAAAAACGATAAGCCTGCTATCATCAGATTTCACCGCTGCTCACAAGAAAAACATCCAGAGCAATATTATGGAAGACTGCTTAAACTGTACCTTCCTCATCGTTCAGACAACGAACTGAAAACGCCATCTTTGCCAACCTATCAGGCTTTCTATGGTGCTGGCTGTGTACAGCTACCAGGTACTGACCGTCTTGAGTACGTGCAACACATTGTCAAAAGAAACAGAGAAAAATATGAGAAAAACAGTGAGGAGATCGAGACCGCTGTTGAGGAATATGAGCAGAACAGAGGTGTGACTGACGAATGGTGTAATCTGGCACCTGAATCAGATCTCGTAAGGTTGCCACTTGTTGAACAAGAAAGAGAGCGAGACAATGAAAATGAACAGGAAGATGTGCCCGACTACAGCCGTCAGGCTGATGCTTCAACAGAAGTCAGAGCCATCAGGGAACCCCTGCTATTGATCCCACTTTGTTACGTCAGATGTTTCAGAATCTAAATAAGAAGCAAGCCTGCATATTTTATGCAGTTAGAGACTGGTGCATTAAAAGAGTCTGTGCTCTAAATCCGAGCAGTTTTTCTTTTATATTAATGGTGGTGCTGGAACAGGAAAATCACATCTTATCAAATGCATCTACTCAGAAGCATCTAAGATACTGAGCAAAGTGCCCAGATATGCAGACGACGTTGACATATCAAAACCCACTGTCCTGTTAACTGCTTTCACTGGGACTGCAGCATTTAACATTTCTGGAACAACACTGCATTCTCTACTCAAGCTCCCTAGAAGCTTAAAACCTCCCATTCAGGGACTTGGCAATCAGCTGGATGAAGTCAGATCAGAACTTTTGAATGCTGAAATAATCGTCATTGACGAAGTGTCTATGGTGTCAAGACATCTCTTTGCATATGTAGATGCAAGACTCAAACAGATCAAAGGGACTCGGAGACCCTTTGGAGGCATGTCAGTCATTGCTGTTGGAGACTTCTATCAGCTACCCCAGTGCGACAGTCAAAACCTCTCTGTGTGCACGACCCGTCCGAGATCGACCTGTGGCGGGAGCATTTTCAGATGATCACTCTGACTGAGATTATGCGTCAGAAAGATGATGTTGTCTTTGCTGAGATGCTGAACAGAATCCGTGTGAAAGGAAAGTTGGATGTGCTTTGCGAAGCAGATAGAAATTTGTTGTCACAGGCCATAACTGAACCAGCCCGTTGTCCGACTGATGCGTTGCACATTTTTGCAACTAACAAAGAAGTGGATGCACACAACTCTGCAACACTGGGTCTGCTCCATACTCATATCATTGACATCCATGCAGATGATTATAGAAAGGATCCTAGAACTGGCAGAATGGCACTTCAAGACAGACCATTCAAAGGAGGTAAAAACGAGTTACCAGACACACTGAAAGTTGCAGAAGGAGCTCGTGTCATGCTCACCAGAAACATTGACATACAAAATGGTTTGGTTAATGGAGCTTTTGGAAAACTACTTAGAGTAGTTTACTCTGAAAACGACCAACACATCATCAAGCTTGGACTTAAAATGGATAATGAGACATCTGGAAAGAATAACCGCACACCAGCAGACAACATGGTGTACATTGAGAGAGCAGAGGAGAATCTGAAGCAGAAAGGAGTGGTACGAAGACAGTTCCCAGTGAAGCTGGCCTTTGCATGTACAATACATAAGGTACAGGGTATGACAACCACATCAGCTGTTGTCTCTCTTAAGAGCATTTTTGAGCCCGGCATGGCCTACGTAGCTGTCAGTAGAGTGACGTCTCTCAGTGGACTGTATCTTCTTGATATGGAGGAGAAAAAAATATTCACCAATCCAGAAATCACTGCAGCGCTTGAGAACATGAGACAAGCCAACCTTGATGACATGATGCCTCTTCTACACGTGAGACAAACACTGAGCAGGTCAGAGGTTTTCACCATTGTTCATCATAATACAGAGGGACTGCCAGCTCACATTAATAACATCAAGAGTCACCATGAATTGTGTCTAGCAGATGTTTTGTGCCTAACAGAAACACACCTGCGGGGCTCTTTTGTCGCAGAGAGTCTCCACTTGGAAAATTACAATTTGTTCAAACGCAACAGACACCTGTCCTACACAAACTTTCCCCAGATGGCAAACAGAAGTGGTGGTGGAGTTGCTGTTTATGTGAAGAGTGACATTCAAGTGCATGAAAAACAGTACATCCATAATGTAACTGACCTTGAATTTCTGGCTTTAAAGGTTGAAGCACCAGTCAGTGCTCTGATTGCAGTTGTGTACAGACCTCCAGACTACACTCTGAGGCCATTCCTGAAAAACCTGGTAAGCCTATTAGACTCATTAGAGATCATGGACTGTCGTCCCATCATAGTGTGTGGTGATTTTAATGAGAATGTTTTATCCATTGCAAACAAACCAATCCTGGAGCTGTTTGAGTCTAGGGGATACGCACAGGTCATCACTGCCCCTACCACAGAGAAGAACACACTGCTTGACCTAATTTTCATTTCTCAGCCAGAGCGATGTCTCCATTCTGGAGTCATGAAGACCTACCATAGTTACCATGACCCTGTATACTGTGTATTGTCCTGTGATGATTCATGATCTAGATCTTTGACTACAGTAAGTAATTTCTATATTTTTGAATGACTTAAGAAAGTAGAGCGATATTTAAAAGTTGACTTAAGAAAAAGCGCCCTGCATTGCAATATAATGTTTGAATTGTCTACATAAAATACAATTAAATGAATTAAGTAATGATATCAGTAAAAGATGACAATTTTATGTATTACAGAAAATCTAAAAATCAGAAATCTATGAATGTCAGAAAAATCAAATATTGTAGTTTAAAACAAACAGTGTAGGCATATCCTCTCTGCAGCCAGGCTTCAAAATCCTGCCAGGCTGCCCCAGTCTCACTGTGGCTGGGAGGGAGGGAGGGTGGACCAGAGGATTGCCCACACAGCAAATAAATGTTCAACAGCTTCTTCATTGTTTCTGAGAGAACAACACAGACTAAAGGTTGCTTCTAAAAAAAAATAAAATAAATAAAAATAAAAATCTAATTACAGCAATAATGACAGTTAAGCCAGTTTATCTGTGCCTCTATTTTGAAATAATATTTACAAAAATGTTATTGATTTCAGTTTGTTATAATCTTTAAACTTGTTCAAAAGTATATCATTATATTTTTGGACAAATCTTTCAATGAAACATACATTTTTATGAGCTTTTATCATGTTTCAGCCAGTGCATTTATCAGGGTGGGTCTGGGTCTGGGATGATAAATGCACATTTCTGGCCAGAAATGTTTCAGCAGTGTTACATATGTACTACATATGTTAAACTTGCTTTTTGTTACCAGTTGATACCCTACATTTGTATAGACATTGGGTGGTGTGAGGCTGGGGAGTTGAGTGGAGTGGGTAGGTGGGAGTTGAATGTGGGGGGGTACGGTGGGAGGTTGTTAGGTTTCTTTTTTTTTTTTTTTTTGTTAAGAGAGACACAGTCCTCCTGTGTCTTCTCCAAGCTTCACATGTAAAATCCAACAGTGTGAAGCACATAGCAGCCAGAAACTGTAATGCCACAGATCAGAGAGGCTTCATCATCACCATCTTCATCGCCGTACGATCAGAGCATGAGACTTCACATCTGGAGCACAGGAGAGATTCTGTGATAAGTCCTCCTTCTAGCTTGTCCCACAAGCAGTCGGTGAGATTTACTCACAACAAAAAGGGTTAATGACATTATTTTCATGAAAACATGTATTAATTCTTTGTAAAGTGTTTAAATTGTGTTTTCACTTGACCTTAGGAGTGTTATTTTGAGTGTATTTTAATATCTGTACTCAGGTGTTTCCCTCTGTGATCCATCCCCTTCAGAGCTGAGACACTCAGGACTGAACAGACTGCACAGTTTCTGTGACTGAGCCTCCAAAACATCTTCTTTGAAACCACACATGATAGAAGGGCTTTATATTTGCAGCAGCACTACTAAAGGTATTCAGTTTATTACAGGATGTGTTTGTTTCTTAGGACCAGCTCTAAGTGCACACTACCTAACATATACACCTTTCTGTTCATTACAAACCAACTACTCTGGATCATATGGCCAGTCGGCAGGAATGTTGCTGCAGGAAAACATCCTGCAGATCACCATCATTGTCAGACTGACTGTGCCTCCTCTGTGCAGTGTCAAGATCCTCCCTAAATGAGTGTGTAAGTTCATTATTTTATTCCCTTTGACAAGACAAGTATCACTGATATTTACATTTACAACTACAAATGTTCCTGTTTTCTGCTCTTCTTTTAAAGTCCTCAGCTATCCTGCTTCTGTGCTGCTTGCCACACATCAAACACTGGCCGGATGACAGGGAGGATCCACTCTGAAGTCACTGGACATGATGAGGATCATATGGGACTTTATAGTTTCAAAGAAATGTTGTGCTCTTTGATTACAGGTTTTAAATGGACATAATGACTGCCTCTCTCTGATCTGACAGGCTAAAGGATTGTTTTCATTGTTAGTGCTCTGTACAGTGTATGCTTATTTAATATTTCATCACAGAGCAAACCTTTATTTATTTAACATATTTTTATTTTGTTTTAATGTTGAATTAACTGTGGGGATTTTTTTAAGTGGGCACTCGGGATGTCATATGACCAGAAATGTGGTAACTGTAATTCAACAGTATGTAAAGAAAGAATCTGCTAAGAACAAAACACACACAAAAAACCCCAAGAGAACTCAAATTCGTTCCATGTAATCCAATCTAAAACATTTTAAACTGCTGAACAGCAACACAAACAGTGTTAAAGAAACAGTGTTAACAGAATAATTATGATGAGTTTGTACCAAAGTTTCAGGTCACATGGCACACCTAGTGTGTAGTGTGGGGTATCAGCTGGTAAGTATAGGTTTTTTCATATTTGTGTCCTTAGAGTTCAGATAGATAAAGCCTTGTGTATAATAATTAGTCATAACCACAACTCAAAGTCAGGGACTAACTAAATTTGGGACTTCGTGTCTGAGCCCAGGTTTAAACACAGTGTTAAAAAGCATTTAGTGGCATGGCTGAACAATGCTGTAAACTAATGATACTTATTTATCCATGTTCACAAAAAGGACTAATGTGTTCATTTGATTATTTGTATGTGTTAAACTGTGTCACCACCTTAGGCTTTCGTTTGAGTTCACTCAAAAATCTCTATACAGTTCTCTTTTACCACTGTGTGGACACTGTTTACAATAAAACATAAAAAAGAATGAGTAATAAAAAGATGTGTAGACAGATCAGTAGATTCAGTAGACCAATATTAACAGCTGTTCAGCCATGTGCTACGAAACAAACACAATTTAAAGGTTCAGGATTGTGGTTTTAAAAGTCGAATTTTCATGTATTTCATATGTTGCTTATTATTTTTATTTGGTTATTTAATTTAGTTATTTTTATTTATTCTCCTGTGAAGTGTTTAACAAAAAAAGCTACTTTAATTTCAATTTTATTTGTTTATTATTTGGTAATTTGTTCTTTAAGAATCGAGTCTGTGCCAAAAACTAAAGTTGAACAGACACATGACAGGATCAGATTATTAACACCTTAAAACATTGCAAACGTCTCTTTTTAAAATGATTTTTATTCTATTTCGAAAAAAAAAAAATTGTTGAATTAATTTAAGTCCTTTTCAGAAAGAAGCTGTACAATATGACTTAAGATTTTTATGTTATTTTCTATGATATACAAAACAAATGGATGTATGTAATACCATTAAACATGATATACACATGTGTATATGTCTGAAAAACATTATGCTGTATATTAAAGCTTGTATTTTCTCCAGCATGTTTGTTCATCTTTTCAGTTCAATTCAACAAATTTGTTTTTACATATTATTTTTTTTATGAATTAGAGATTTATAATACATAATTCCACTCTTTAAGTGATTAGAAGAATATGAACTTTTGTTATTCATTCAGAGGTTTTCTGACTAAATTTTCTTTTGTCATTACTCATCTTTTTCTAATTTATATTTTAAACATGTTCAGCTATTTTCCAACTTCTTCTGTGTGAAAACCAGCTTTCAAAAGTTCTGCACTTTTGTTTTCAGGTTAAAAATTCTGTATTTTCCAGCTAATTCAACATTTTTAGCTTAATATTCAGTAATGATTTCATTTCAGTGCATACATTCAGATTCAAGCATTCACACTGCAGTTTCTTCAGAAAATGCACTTTCTAGTTATTATTGTGTGGATGCTTTAAGGCATCCACACTATTGAGTTCCTGTTTCTCTTTCTTCTTTATTATTCCAGTTGCCACTTTTTGTACGTTTTTTGGCACTTAACTACTTTCACAATTTTCAGCCGATTTTCACCGTTCAAATTTTAAACTATTCTGCTATTTCTGCTAATGTGTGCTATGACTTTTGGTATTTTTGCTGTTGTTATACTTTTTAAAATATTAAGCTTTTTTCCTTTAATTTGTCCCATTGAAATGAATGGGAAATTTCTGCAATTCTGCTAAAACTTGCTCGTTTTTGAAACTTAACTACTTTCTCATACTTTCGCCTAGAACAACCATTCAAACTTTAAAATGTTCACAAATTATTGGGCTATTCATGAATGATTCAGCTTTTTCATATCTGTTACCGTTTTCATCTTATCCTCTTTAAGTTTTGAGTTTCATCTTTGTGATTTTTCACAAAATACATGCGTTGTTATGGTTGCTATGCAGTTGGTTCTAAGTGAGCCACTGTACCTTTGGCAATTTTCTCTTCATGTCCGAACAACTTCTTGCTACTTGATTAATTTTCACTCAACTCCCACAAATTATACATCAAAACGTAGGTATTTTTGCTGGCTTTCAGAAAATGTCACTACCATTGTTGTGGGATTTATAGAATTTTGGCAAATCTCCTCAGACCAACACAAAGTCGAAAAACTCTCCATAGAAAGTCAATGGAGAGTTTGATCAAAATCACCGCTTAATTTCTGTAATGAGAGGCATTTTCGAATCGTCATATCTCCTTAACGAAGCGAAGTTAAGACATGAGGCTTGTCCCGTATATCTTCAGACACTCATGACGCTCACAATTCAAGAATTATTTTCTCACCTATTACTGTTCTGAGATGAGTTAGACTTGTTTGAGGGTAGGAAATTGTCCTTCGCTCAGATTTCTTCAGATTTCAAACTCTGGAAATGAGGCACTTTTTTTCTCTCGTCATATCTTTTGATGGATTTCCACACAGACCTGAAAATTTCCATGACTGTTCACCAAAGCCTGCTGTCTCTTACGGTGAACGAATGATATCGATACTCCAAATAGATTTAGAGTTAGAAAGCGTTGTTTGAGGGCAGGTCAAGGCAGTTTTTGCTTCGCCTCTACTCAGTTATGGTGCATTACAAGTCAAATATCTTTAATAATTCATATTTTAATGATAAATTGTCAACACTTTAAGATTCCCCATCTCTTCTGAACAAAAGCGGTGTAAGAATGACCATTCTAGCCCCTACGGTTAGGAAATTATGGTCATTTGTTTGAGGGGAGTCCTCACTATGAGAAATAGACTGCAAAAATCCTGTGTCTCTCTGTGCTGCGTGCAGCTGTTTTGTGAGAAAAAAGCACACAGCCTCTCTGATTGGTGGATTCAAATTCAGCAGCTCCCAGACTGCTTGACTGACCTAGAAACTTGCTTCTCTCTCCCTGTGTGTGTGTGTGTGTGTGTGTGTGTGTGTGTGTGTGTGTGTGTGTGTGTGTGACAGAGAGAGAGAAAGAGAGGCGAGAGAGAGTTTTTATGGGAGCATCTTATTGTATGATTTAGATTCAATATATTTAGACTGGTTGACTGAATTTGATCCTGTGTGTGTCTCTCTGTGCATGTGTGTTTCCATATGTGTCCATATTTGTGACTGTGTGACTGTTATACTTTTTTGCTGATTTTTTTTTTCATTTCACAATTACATTTGAGGGACCCTTAGCATGTTCAGGATTTTTCAGCTGTCCATTTTGCTTTTCCAAATTTTCTATTTAAGTTATTACTATTGTGCTAAGTCATAGCTTTTCTGCTGCTTTCCAGAATTTCTGCTAAATACAGCATTTCTGCTAAATCATACTATTTCTGCCATTTCATGAGATTTGAGCTAAATACAGCTTTTCTGCTAAATCATACTATTTCTGCTATTTCATAAGATTTGTGCTAAATATAGTGTTTCTGCTATTTCTGCCAAATTTAGTATTTTTGATTAATTAGGGTTTTCTACCAAATCATAGTACAGTTTTACTGCTTTTTATAGGATTTTTAGAGGATATTTATATTGCTTAATATATTATTTCTGCTTTTTATAGGATTTGTGCTTAACACTCCATGGCACAAATACTGTTCCCTTTAGGCTCTGTGTATGTGTGTGTGTATCAATATTTCTCCCATTTTAAAGTATTACTCCTCTATAATTGTATTTCTCTTAAATCAAAGTACTTTTACTACATCTTAGTACTTCTGCTCAATCATAGTATTTTGCCAAATCATGGTTTTTGTGCCAAATCATAACATTTGTGTTATGTTATAGTATTACTACTAAGTGGAGGAATTTCTGCCATGTTACAGTATATGTGCTGATTACAGTATTTCTGTATAATAGAATTTTGGCAAATCTCCTCAGACCAACACAAAGTCTGGAAACTCTGCATAGAAAGTCAATGGAGAGCTTGTTCAAAATCACCGCTGGATTTCTCTAATGAGAGGCATTTTCAAATCGTCATATCTCCTTAACGCAGCGGTTAAGACATGAGGCTTGTGCCAATATATCTTCAGACACTCCTGACGCTCACAATTCAAGAATTTCTTTCTCACCTATTACCATTTGGCCATGAATTGGGTTTGTTTGAGGGTAGGAAATTCGTCCCTCGCTCAGATTTCTTCAGATTTCAAACTCTGGAAATGAACCACTTTTTTCTCTCGTCATATCTTTTTAATGGATTTCCACAGAGACTTGAAAATTTCCATGACTGTTCACCAAAGCCTGCTGTCTCTTACGGTGAAAGAATGATATCGATACTCCAAATAGATTTAGAGTTAGAAAGCATTATTTGAGGGCAAGTCAAGACAGTTTTCGCTTTGCCTCTACCCAGTTATGGTGCATTACAAGTCAAATATCTTCAATAATTCACATTTTAGTGATAAATTGTCAACACTTTAAGATTCCCCCATCTCTTCTGAACAGAACGGTGTAAGAATGACTGTTCTAGCCCCTACGGTTAGGAAATTATGGCCATTTGTTTGAGAGGAATCCTCACTATGAGAAATACACTGCAGAAATCCTGTCTCTCTCTGTGCTGAGTGTGTAAAACGGCTGCACCTGTTTTGGCGGGAAAAAGTACACAGCCTCTCTGATTGGTGGATTCAAATTTAGCAGCTCCCAGGCTGCTTGACTGACCTAGAAACTTGCTTGTCTCCCTGTGTGTGTGTGTGTGTGTGTGTGTGTGTGTGTGTGTGTGTGTGTGTGTGTGTGACAGAGAGAGAGAAAGGGAGGGCGAGAGAGTTTTATGGGAGCATCTTATTGTATGATTTAAATTCAATATATTTAGACTGGTTGACTGAATTTGATCCTGTGTGTGTCTCTCTGTGCTTGTGTGTTTCCATATGTGTCCATATTTGTGATTGTGTGACTGTTATACTTTTTTTTTGCTGATTTTTTTCATTTAACAATTACATTTGAGGGACCCTTAGCATGTTCAGCATTTTTCAGCTGTTCATTTTGCTTTTCCAATTTTTCTGTTTAAGTTATTACTATTGTGCTAAATCATACTATTTCTGCTATTTTATAAGATTTGTGCTAAATATAGTATTTCTGCCAAATGTAGTATTTCTGGGTCGGTGCATTGTGTGTCGGGCGGCGGCCAGGAGCGGAGGCCCCTGGCGGACTGATTCCCCGGCTGCCAAGACTGGCAATAGGGACATGGAATGTCACCTCTCTGGTGGGGAAGGAGCCTGAGTTAGTGCGCGAGGGTTGAGAAGTACCGGCTAGATATAGTCGGGCTCACCTCACGCATGGCTTGGGCTCTGGAACTAGTCTCCTGGAGAGGGGCTGGACTCTGTCTCAGTCTGGAGTTGCCCCTGGTGAGAGGCGCGGGCTGGGGTGGGTATTCTATCCCCGGCTTGCTGCCGGTACGTTGGGGTTTTTCCGTGGATGAGAGGGTTGTTCCCTGCGCCTCAGGGTCGGGAAACGGGTCCTGACTGTCATCTGCGCTTATGCGCCGAGTGGCAGTTCAGAGTACCCAGCCTTCTTAGAGTCCCTGGGGGGCTGGAAGGTGCCCCACCTGGAGACTCTGTTGTCCTACTGGGAGACTTCAATGCTCACGTGGGTAATGACAGCGAGACCTGAGGGCGTGATTGGGAGGAACGGCCTCCTGATCTGAACCCGAGTGGTGTTTTGTTATTGGACTTCTGTGCAAATCACAGTTTGGCCATAACGAACACCTTGTTCGAACATAAGAGTGTCCATAAGTGCATGTGGCACCAGGATGCTCTAGGCCGCAGGTTGATGATCGATTTTGTAATCGTATCACCAGACCTGCGACCATATGTTCTGGACACTGGGGTAAGAGAGGGGCTGAGCTGTCAACTGATCACCACCTGGTGGTGAGTTGGATCAGGTGGCGGGGAGGACGCTGGACAGACCCGGTGCACCTAAACGCGTGAGTGAGGGTGTGCTGGGAACGTCTAGCAGAGGCCCCAGTCCGCGAGATCTTCAACGCACACCTCCGGCAGAGCTTCAACAACATTCCGAGGGAGACTGGGGACATTGAGTCCGAATGGACCATGTTCAGCGTTTCCATTGCGAAGCTTGCTGCATTGAGCTGCGGCCGCAAGGTGGTTGGTGCCTGCCGTGGTGGTAATCCCGAACCAAATGGTGGACACCAGAGGTGAAGGGAGCCACCAGGCTGAAGAAGGAGTCCTATCGGGCTTGGTTAGCCTGTGGGACTCCAGAGGCAGCTGACAGGTATCGACAGGCCAAGCGGAATGCGGCTGGGGCAGTGGCTGAAGCAAAACTTCGGGTGTGGGAGGAGTTCGGAGAGGCCATGGAAAAAGACTTTCGGACTGCCTCAAGAGATTCTGGCAAACCGTCAGGCGTCTCAGGAGGGGAAAGCGGTGCTCTACCTGCACTGTGTATAGTGCTGGCGTTGCGCTGCTGACGTCGACTGAGAAAATTGTCAGACGGTGGAAGGAATACTGAGGACCTCCTTAATCCCACTGACACGTCTTCCGAGGAGGAAGCAGAGTCTGGGGATGAGGGAATGACCCACCAATTTCTGGGGTCGAGGTCACTGAGGCAGTTAAACAACTCCTCGGTGGCAGAGCCCCTGGTGTTGATGAGGTCCGCCCGAGTTCCTGAAGGCTCTGAACGTTGTAGGGCTGTCCTGGTTGACACGCCTCTACAATGTTGCGTGGAGATCAGGGGCAGTACCCCTGGACTGGCAGACCGGGGTGGTGGTCCCCATCTTTAAGAAGGGGGACCGGAGGGTGTGTTCCAACTACAGGGGGATCACACTCCTCAGCCTCCCTGGGAAAGTCTATGCCAGGGTGCTGGAAAGGAGAGTTCGTCCGTTAGTCGAACCTCGGATACAGGAGGAACAATGCGGTTTTCGCGTCCTGGTCGCGGAGCACTGGACCAGCTCTTTATCCTCTCGAGGATACTTGAGGGTGCATGGGAGTTTGCCCAACCAGTCTACATGTGTTTTGTGGACTTGGAGAAGGCATTCGACCGTGTCCCTCGGGTGTCCTGTGGGAGGTGCTGCGGGTATGGGGTGTCTGGCCCATTGCTACAGGCCATTCGATCCCTATACAACCGTTGTAAGAGTTTGGTTCGCATTGCCGGCAATAAGTCGGATTCGTTTCCGGTGGGTGATGGGCTCCGCCAGGGCTGCCCTTTATCACCGATTCTGTTCATAATTTTATGGACAGGATTTCTAGGCGCAGCCAAGTGGCGGAGGGCTTTCACTTGGTGGCCTCAGAATCTCATCTCTGCTTTTTGCGGATGATGTGGTTCTGATGGCTTCATCGGGTGGGGGCCTCCAGCTCGCACTGGAACGGTTCGCAGCCGAGTGTGAAGCAGCGGGAATGAGGATCAGCACCTCCAAATCTGAGGCCATGGTTCTCAGCCGGAAAAGGGTGGAGTGCCCACTCTGGGTCGGGGATGAGTTCCTGCCCCAAGTGGAGGAGTTCAAGTATCTCGGGGTCTTGTTCGCGAGTGATGGGAGAAGGGAGCCGGAGATCGACAGACGGATTGGTGCTGTGGCTGCAGTGATGCGGACGCTGCACCGGTCCGTCGTGGTGAAGAGGGAGCTGAGTGTAAAAGCGAAGCTCTCAATTTACCGGTCGATCTACGTCCCGACCCTCACCTATGGCCACGAGCTGTGGGTAGTGACCGAAAAGAACGAGATCGCGGATACAAGCGGCAGAAATGAGCTTCCTCCGAAGGGTGGCTGGCCTCTCCCTTAGAGATAGGGTGAGAAGTTCGGCCATCCGGGAGGGGCTCAGAGTAGAGCCGCTGCTCCTCCACATCGAAAGGAGCCAGTTGAGGTGGTTTGGGCATCTGACAAGGATGCCCCTGGGCGCCTCCTGGGTGAGGTGTTCGGGCATGTCCCACCGGGAGGAGGCCCAGGGCAGACCCAGGACGCGCTGGAGAGATTATATCTCTCGGCTGGCCTGGGAACGCCTTGGTGTTCCCCGGATGAGCTGGAGGAGGTGGATGGGGAGAGGAGGTCTGGGCTTCTCTGCTTAGGCTGCTGCCCCATGACCCGACCTCGGATAAAGCGGATGAGGATGGATGGATGGATGGATGTAGTATTTCTGTCAAATTACAGCATTTTTGCTATGTTGTACTGTTTCTCTAAATCATAGTATTTCTGTAATGTTTAAGAATGTTTGGCTAAATATATTCTTTCTCTTATCTTATACTATTTCTCCTAAATTCTTGTATTTTTGAGAAGTTATCGTGTTTCTGGTAAGTTACAATATTTCTGCTAAGTTCTGCTATGCTATTGTATTTCTGCCAAGTATTATGTTTCCTCTAAGATATTGCTAAGTTACTACATTTTAGCAAAGTTCCTTTGCTTCTGCAAAGTTTTTACAATTTCTGCAACTTTTCAGCTTTTTCAGCTAGTTTCAGCAGAAAGCTTCAGCTTTAAAGCATCCACACTGCATTTTCGCAGGAAATGCAAATTTTTCTAGTTATTCTAGTTGCCACTTTTTGTACGTTTTTTGGCACTTAACTACTTTAACAATTTTCAGCCGATTTTCACCGTTCAAATTTTAAACTATTCTGCTATTTCTGCTAATGATGGCTATGACTTTTGGTATTTTATGCTATTATACTTTTTAAAGTATTAAGCTTTTTTCCTTTAATTTGTCCCATTGAAATGAATGGGAAACTTCCACAATTCTGCTAAAACTTGCTTGTTTTTGAAACTTAACTACATTCTCATACTTTCGCCTAGAACAACCATTCAAACTTTAAAATGTTCACAAATTATTGGGCTATTCATTAATGATTCAGCTTTTTCATATCTGTTACCGTTTTCATCTTATCCCTCTTTAAGTTTTGAGTTTCATTTTTGTGATTTTTCAGAAAATACATGCGTTGTTATGGTTGCTATGCACTTGGCTTCCAGTGTGCCACTGTAGGTTTCGCAGTCTTCTCTTCATGTCCGAACAACTTCTTCCTACTTGCTCAATTTTCACTCAACTTCCACAAATTATACATCAAAACGTAGGTATTTTTGCTGGCTTTCAGATAATGTCACCATCATTGATGTGAGATTCATAGAATTTTGGCAAATCTCCTCAGACCAACACAAAGTCGGAAAACTCTCCATAGAAAGTCAATGGAGAGTTTGTTCAAAATCATCGCTTGATTTCTGTAATGACAGGCATATTCGAATCGTCATATCTCCTTAACGAAGCGAAGTTAAAACATGAGGCTTGTCCCCGTATATCTTCAGACACTCCTGACGCTCACAATTCAAGAATTTTTTTCTCACCTATTACCGTTCTGAAATGAGTTAGACTTGTTTGAGGGTAGGAAATTCGTCCCTCGCTCAGATTTCTTCAGCTTTCAAACTCTGGAAATGAGGCACTTTTTTCTCTCGTCATATCTTTTTGATGGATTTCCACAGAGACCTGAAAATTTCCATGACTGTTCACCAAAGCCTGCTGTCTCTTACGGTGAAAGAATGATATCGATACTCAAATAGATTTTGAGTTACAAAGCATTATTTGAGGGCAAGTCAAGACAGTTTTCGCTTTGCCTCTACTCAGTTATGGTGCATTAGAAGTCAAATATCTTCAATAATTCATATTTTCAAGATAAATTGTCAACACTTGAAGATTCCCCATCTCTTCTGAACAAAACGGTGTAAGAATGACTGTTCTAGCCCCTACGGTTAGGAAATTATAGCCATTTGTTTGAGGGGAATCCTGACTATGAAAAATAGACAGCACAAATCCTGTCTCTGTGCTGCATGTGTAAAAAACAGGTGCACCTGTTTTGGCGGGAAAAATACACAGCCTCTCTGATTGGTGGATTCAAATTCAGCAGCTCCCAGGCTGTTTGGCTGCTGCTGCTGCTAGTTTGTGTGTGTGTGTGTGTGTGTGACAGAGAGAGGGCGAGAGAGCGTTTTTATGGGAGCATCTTATTGTATGATTTAAATTCAATATATTTAGACTGGTTGACTGAATTTGATCCTGTGTGTCTCTCTGTGCTTGTGTGTTTCCATATGTGTCCATATTTTTGATTGTGTGACTGTTATACTTTTTTTTTTTGCTGATTTTTTTCATTCAACAATTACATTTGAGGGAGCCTTAGAATGTTCAGCATTTTTTCAGCTGATCATTTTGCTTTTCCAATTTTTCTATTTCAGTTATTACTATTGTGCTAAGTCATAGCATTTCTGCTGTGTGTGTGTGTGTGACAGAGAGAGAGAGAGAGAGAGAGAGAGCTTTTTATGGGTGTATCTTATTGTGTGCCTACTGGTGGTGGTCAGAGGTGGCGCCAGTGTCCAGCAGCCTCGCCTCTGTCAGTGCGCCCCAGGGTGGCTGTGGCTACAACGTAGCTTGCCATCACCAGTGTGTGAATGGGTGAATGACTGGATATGTAAAGCGCTTTGGGGTCCTTAGGGACCATAAAAGCGCTATATAAATCTGAGCCATTTACCATGTCCATATTTGTAATTGTGCAAGTTATTACTATTATGCTAAATTATAGTATTTCTGCTACTTTTTCGGTATTTGTGCTAAATACAGTATTTCTGCTAAATCTTAGTATTATTGCTTAATCATATTATTTGAGCAAAATCATAGTATTTGAGCATATTCTTTCTATTTGTGTCATAGCATAGTATATTTGCTGAATTACAGCATTTCTGCTATGTTGTAGTATTTGTCCTAAATCACAGTATTTGTGCAATGTTTAGGTATTTTGTTTAAATAAAGCATCTATGTAATCTTGTACCATGGTTGCTAAAATCCTGTATTTCTGAAAAGTTATCTTGTTTCTGCTAAGTTACAATATTTATTCTTATTTCTGCTGCTAAGTTCTGCTATGTTATTGTATTTCTGCCAAGTATTATGTTTTCTTTACGTTATTGCAGTTCTGCTAAGTAATTACATTTTGCTAAGTTCTTATGCTTCTGCAAAGTTATTACAATTTTTGCAAAGGTTTTACAATTTCTGCAACTTTACAGCTTTTTCAGCTAGTTTCAGCTGACAGCTTCAGCTTTACAGCATCCACACTGCATTTTCGCAGGAAATGCAAATTTTTCTAGTTATATTTTATTCTTCCGTACGTTTTTTGTACTGTATCTCCTTCAAAACCGTTCAACTTAGAAAAACCATTCAAACACCATTAGATTCCTCTTCTTTTGGACATGACTGCTTCTATTTTTCTCATTTTTAACATTTATATTTTTAATTTTATTTAACTTTTTCAACAAAAATTCCCATGTATTTCAATGGGGAGACCCTTCAAATCCTCATTCAACTTATTCATTTTTAAACTGTATCTACTTCCACATACGTTGACATAGAGCCACCATTCAAACTTTAAAACGAAGACAAAACATTCAACTATTCAATTTGTATTTATCTTTTCAATATCTATTATACTTTTCTTCAGTTCCAGTTTAAGTTTCATGATGTTTTTTCAGCCATTTCAGAGTTTATAATGGGTGTGTATGGGACGGAATGTTGGAGCTAGAGTGAGACAGCTCAACTGCTAGAGTGAGAGGAGCAAAAAATTAATCTTAAAATATTTTTTAAAACTGCTGCTGTGTCCACGGTGTTTGGTCTACAGGTATGATTTTACCCTCAAAACGTAGCCATCGCTGTCCTCTTTCATCCAATGTGTTTACTATTGTCCTAGGTGTTATGGTTCTTTCATAAATGTCACCAAAGCACAGCCTCCTCCCTCCAACTCCTCCATAGACTCTAATGTTAAAATGGCTCAGAAGGTTCGTTTGAAAATCAGAAGAGCATGGTGTTTTTACACTGTCACCACGTCCATATAATAAACTCCTCAGGCATGAAAACTGAGAATTAGGTAGACTGGACATTGCTGCCGCTCACGGTGAAAGAATTTCGTCAATAGGACCTGTACTTTTCATTTGGGAAGGATTTGTTTGGGCCTGACTTTTCTGTTCATTTTAAGCAGCAAAAGTGAGGTGCATGTCTGTGCGTGTGTATGGAGCCATTGGGTGCAGTCACTATAGCAACCAGGCTCACACCTGCCTGCCTAATGAGCTCTCTCTCTCTCACTGTGCCAAGATTCATCTTAAACACTTCTCTTTCAACTGCTGTTGTGTCCACAGTGTTTGCTCTACAGACATCATTTTACCCTCAAAACGTCGCCATCGTTCTTCTCTTTCCAACACTGTGTCTTTCAAAGCTCAGAGATGTAAAGTTTTTAAACTGTGTGGATCCAAGTGGAGGGATCACATTTTAGTCATTCAGTGATTCAAAGAATATGAACTTTTAATATTCATTCAGATGTTTTCTGACTCTAAATTTTCTGTTCTCATTACTTAGGTTTTTCTAATTTACATTTAAAACATTTTTAGCTATTTTCCAACTTCTTCTCTGTGCTTGTCAGCTTTTAGCAGTTCAGCACTTTTGTTTTCAGGTGAAAATTTCTGTATTTTTCATCTCATTCAACATTTTTAACTTAAAATTCAGCAATTAATTCTTTTCAGTGCATATATTCAGATTCAAGCATTCACACTGCAGTTTCTTCAGAAAATGCACTTTCTAGTTATATTTTATTATATATTCCGTACGTTTTTTGTACTGTATCTCCTTCAAAACCGTTCAACTTAGAAAAACCATTCAAACACCGTTAGATTCCACTTCTTTTGGACATGACTGCTTCTATTTTTCTCATTTTTAACATTTATATTTTTAATTTTATTCAACTTTTTTCAACAAAAATTTCCCATGTATTTCAATGGGGAGACCCTTAAAATCCTCATTCAACTTACTCCTCTTTAAACTGTATCTACTTCCACATACATTGACATAGAGCCACCATTCAAACTTTAAAACGAAGACAAGACATTCAACTATTCAACTTGTATTTATCTTTTCAATATCTATTATACTTTTCTTCAGTTCCAGTTTAAGTTTCATGATGTTTTTTCAGCCGTTTCAGAGTTTATAATGGGTGTGTATGGGACGGAATGTTGGGGCTAGAGTGAGACAGCTCAACTGCTAGAGTGAGAGGAGCAAAAAAATTAATCTTAAAATATTTTTAAAACTGCTGCTGTGTCCACGGTGTTTGGTCTACAGGTATGATTTTACACTCAAAACGTAGCCATCGCTGTCCTCTTTCATCCAATGTGTTTACTATTGTACTAGGTGTTATGGTTCTTTCATAAATGTCACCAAAGCACAGCCTCCTCCCTCCAACTCCTCCATAGACTCTAATGTTAAAATGGCTCAGAAGGTTCGTTTGAAAATCAGAAGAGCATGGTGTTTTTACACTGTCACCACGTCCATATAATAAACTCCACAGGCATGAAAACTGAGAATTAGGTAGACTGGACATTGCTGCCGCTCACGGTGAAAGAATTTCGTCAATAAGACCTGTACTTTTCATTTGGGAGCAATTTGTTTCGACCTGACTTTTCTGTTCATTTTAAGCAGCAAAAGTGAGGTGCATGTCTGTGAGTGTGTGTACTGAGCCATTGGGTGCAGTCACTATAGCAACCAGGCTCACACCTGCCTGCCTAACGAGCTCTGTCTCTCACTGTGCCAAGATTCATCTTAAACACTTCTCTTTCAACTGCTGCTGTGTCCACAGTGTTTGCTCTACAGCCATCATTTTACCCTCAAAACGTCGCCATCGTTGTTCTCTTTCCAACAGCATGTCTTTCAAAGCTCAGAGATGTAAAGTTTTTAAACTGTGTGGATCCAAGTGGAAGGATCAGATTTTAGCAGTGTTGGGACTAACGCGTTATTAAGTAACGCGTTACAGTAACTACGTTATTATTGTGGTAACGAGCACGGTAACTAGTTATTATGCCAAAACCAGGAACGCGTTACTCGTTACTGGGATTTAGATAGGCTCGTTACTCGTTACTTCTTCGTGTGGTGGATAACGCGAGCTTCCACAGATTCAATAACATTAGCAAGTGGTGGAGACCAGCAGGTGGATGAAGGAAAAGGGAGGCAAGAGGAGAGACCGGAAGCGGCCGCCGTCCGCGTGTCAGGTGAACTGAACTTCAGGTAAGAAGTTATGACCTGCAGTCTATTGGAGTCAGATATAAACCAAGTTTAGGTGGAGTTTATTTTCGGTATGCTGACATTTTCGTACTGCGTGCTAGCTAGCATGACGGAGTTTCTATACAGCTGGGTGGGTGCTATGTTACTGATGTTGAACTTTATTTTGTTCATACGGTTAATTATTAGAGTTGCCAACCGTCCCGTAAAAACAGAATCGTCTGGTATTCAGAGAAAATATTACGCGTTTCGTACTGAGGTGAAAAGGAACACAGTTTGTCCCGGACTTCAGCTACAATGAAAAAGACACAAAGCTGAAGCTGCACAGCTGCCTCTTCTTCTCTCATTCTCTCCTGTTTCTACTTCAATCACGAAACTGATCAATGATCAGCTGATCGGCTTTTTCTCTCTTGTTTATTTATCGCCCACTTTGCGCCAGAAAGAGGAAACCAGCGGATGTCGCGTTAAACAACAGCAGCACGTTTAAGCTTGATCAGCTGTTGTTAGAATTTATTTAATATTAATTTCTAGTATCAGCTGATGTTTGCTGGAGCCACAGCTGTAAAGCTGCTGGTCATGATATCAGTTTGGTTATCTGGTGAGAGGGAAACATGCAGATGAAACCAGGAGATGTCCTTACTGAATCATCAGAGCTGAACAGGTGATGGAGAAACAGGTTTACCTTTTAGGTGACATGAATGACTTGAAGGGAAGTTATGAGCTGTTTCTGAGAGACAAATAACACCAGGATCCTTTTCTACGTAGCTGACAGCTGGTAACTGTGCAGGGGCGGGTCTAGCAAAGTGTTGCCAGGGGCCAGGTAGGGCATTAACAGGGAAAGGGGGGCACAAGGAAATAGTTTTCTTTATTATTCTCATTTAAAATGTCTCGCTTTAAAAAAAAATAATTATCTGAGTCTTGCAACAAACAATTAATAGATTGATACATATATACCATCAGAACAGTGTACATCACTGTCACAACAGTGTTTATTTTCATTCAAAGGCTTTATGATTTTTCCTATAATGGTGGGCGGTCTCTAGTCAAAATGCCGGGACGATTTTTTTTTTTTTGTCCCAGTCCAGCTCTGTATGCAGCTCATCTGCAGTCTGGTGTTACCTACATCTTCCTATTCAGAAGGCAGAATTTCCAAGTTCTGAGTACAATCAAAAGCACCACGACTGCAGTTTTTGTGTTGGATGTAAAAAGCAGGCTAGAATCATGCGGCGGTCAATGACGGCCCAGGCGTGGGATTTCTCTCGTGGAAATGTGCACATTATTTTTCCTTTCTATTGGTAGGTGGCACAGTGCACTTGTGGCAAGTAAGCAAGCTAGAAGACTGGCAATCTGGCTGGGTATCCAGTTACGGAAGCAACACATTAACAAGAGAATTCTGAGTAAAACCAAAGTTACTTTCCCTAGTAACTAGTTACTTTGAAAGTAACGAGTAACTTGAAGTAACTGAGTTACTTTTTTAGAGAAGTAACTAGTAATGTAACTAAGTTACTAATTTAAAGTAACTTACCCAACACTGGATTTTAGTCATTCAGTGATTCAAAGAATATGAACTTTTAATATTCATTCAGATGTTTTCTGACTCTAAATTTTCTTTTCTCATTTCTTATGTTTTTCTAATTTAAAATTAAAACATTTTCAGCTATTTTCCAACTTCTTCTGCGTGAACGTCAGCTTTTCCCAGTTCAGCACTTTTGTTTTCAGGTTAAAAATTCAGTTTTTTTTCATCTCATTCAACATTTTTAACTTAACATTCAGCAATTAATTCATTTCAGTGCATACATTCAGATTCAAGCATTCACACTGCAGTTTCTTCAGAAAATGCACTTTCTAGTTATATTTTATTATATATTCCGTACGTTTTTTGTAGTTCTACTACTTCAAAACTGTTCAACTTAGAAAAACCATTCAAACACCGTTAGATTCCTCTCCTTTTGGACATGACTGCTTCTATTTTTCTCATTTTTAACATTTATATTTTTAATTTTATTCAACTTTTTTTAACAAAAATTTCCCATGTATTTCAATGGGGAGACCCTTCAAATCATCATTCAACTTACTCATTTTTAAACTCCTACTACTTCCACATACATTGACGTAGAGCCACCATTCAAACTTTAAAACGAAGACAAGACATTCAACTATCCAACTTGTATTTATCTTTTCAATATCTATTATACTTTTTCTTCAGTTCCAGTTTAAGTTTCATGATGTTTTTTCAGCGGTTTCAGAGTTTATAATGGGTGTGTATGGGACGGAATGTTGGGGCTAGAGTGAGACAGCTGAACTGCTAGAGTGAGAGGAGCCAAAAAATTAATCTTAAAATATTTTTTAAAACTGCTGCTGTGTCCGCAGCGTTTGATCTACAGGTATGATTTTACGCTCAAAACGTAGCCACCGCTGTCCTCTTTCATCCAGTGTGTTTACTATTGTACTAGGTGTTATGGTTCTTTCATAAATGTCACCAAAGCACAGCCTCCTCCCTCCAACTCTTCCATAGACTCTAATGTTAAAATGGCTCAGAAGGTTCATTTGAAAATCAGAAGAGCATGGTGTCTTTCCACTGTCACCACGTCCATATAATAAACTCCACAGGCATGAAAACTGAGAATTTGGTAGACTAGACATTGCTGTCGCTCACGGTGAAAGAATTTTGTCAATACGACTTGTACTTTTCATTTGGGAAGGATTTGTTTGGGCCTGACTTTTCTGTTCATTTTAAGCAGCAAAAGTGAGGTGCATGTCTGTGTGCGTGTGTATGGAGCCATTGGGTGCAGTCACTATAGCAACCAGGCTCACACCTGCCTGCCTAACGAGGTTTCTCTCACTGTGCCAAGATTCATCTTAAACACTTCTCTTTCAACTGCTGCTGTGTCCACAGTGTTTGCTCTACAGCCATCATTTTACCCTCAAAACGTCGCCATCGTTGTTCTCTTTCCAGCACTCTGTCTTTCAAAGCTCATAGATACAAACGTTTTAAACTGTGTGCATCCAAGTGGAGGGATCACATTTTAGTCATTCAGTTATTCAAAGAATATGAACTTTTAATATTCATTCAGATGTTTTTTGACTCTAAATTTTCTTTTCTCATTTCTTAGGTTTTTCTGATTTATATTTAAAACATTTTCAGCTATTTTCCAACTTCTTCTGTGTGGTTGTCAGCTTTTAGTAGTTCAGCACTTTTGTTTTCAGGTGAAGATTTATGTATTTTTCATCTCATTCAACATTTTTAACTTAAAATTCAGCAATTAATTCATTTCAGTGCATACATTCAGATTCAAGCATTCACACTGCAGTTTCTTCAGAAAATGCACTTTCTAGTTCTATTTTATTATTATAGATTCCGTACGTTTTTTGTATTGCTACTCCTTCAAAACCGTTCAACTTAGAAAAACCATTCAAACACTGTTAGATTCCTCTTCTTTTGGACATGACTGCTTGTATTTTTCTCATTTATAACATTTATATTTTTAAAATTAAAATATACAACTGTAGAAGCAAAAATAAAAAAAGCAGCAAAAGTGAGGTGCATGTCTGTGTGCGTGTGTTTGGAGCCATTGGGTGCAGTCACTATAGCAACCAGGCTCACACCTGCCTGCCTAACGAGCTCTCTCTCTCACTGTGCCAAGATTCATCTTAAACACTTCTCTTTCAACTGTTGCTGTGTCCACAGTGTTTGCTCTACAGCCATCATTTTACCCTCAAAACGTCGCCATCGTTGTCTTCTTTCCCAAACTGTGTCTTTCTAAGCTCAGAGATTTAAATCTTTAAAACTGTGTGGATCCAAGTGGAGGGATCACATTTTAGTCATTCAGTGATTCAAAGAATATGAACCTTTATTATTCATTCAGATGTTTTCTGACTCTAAATTTTATTTTGTCATTACTCATCTTTTTCTAATTTACATTTTAAACATGTTAAGCTATTTTCCAACTTCTTCTGTGTGAACGTCAGCTTTTAGCACTTTTGTTTTCAGGTAAAAATTCAGGTTTTTTTTTTTTCATTTCTTTCAAAATTTTTAACTTAAATTCAGCAATTAATTCATTTCAGTGCATACATTCAGATTCAAGCATTCACACTGCAGTTTCTTCAGAAAATGCACTTTCTAGTTTACAAATATTGTTTCCCCCAAAAATTAACAAAAAAAACATAATATTATGTGTATTCGAAATAACTTTAGTTAACAATCAAACACTGATATAATGTAATATCATCATATCAGTAATACACAAATGATAATATAAATATTGTGTAATTGTTCTTTTTGTATGCTTTTGTAATGTCCACCCTCTACCTCCATGCTGTTGTATTTTTAGTTAATTATTAGACAAAAAGAAAACACACGAAAATAGTTATAGATACATTTGACTGATATAAATGGGGTGTTTTTTATATTTTTTTTAGATACTACAATATAATAATGATTACATTTTTAGCACATTAATTGGGAAAAATGTCAGCATTATTGACCAACTTGCAGTGTCGCTTGGCCCAAGAGGCTCTTTGTCTCTACCTATAATTGTAACTCATTGTAATTCATTTTAAATGATCAGCTTTATATTCATTTAAGCCAGTTCAATACCATTCAAGTCTCTCCTTTAATAGTATATGGTCACAGCAATAACCAGAACCAAGGCAGCCTATGCTGGCTATATGCTGGCTGAACAGATCAATGTTGTGATAATGATTTAATCAATTTGCCCCAAGGCCCCTCAGGCCAGCAGAATAAAGCAGAATTACTGTTTCAATGTCACACACCATGCTCCTGCTGCTGGTACATCTTCTATATATCTTAGATGATACAGTGGCTTGCAAAAGTATTCGGCCCCCTTGAACTTTCCCACATTTTGTCACATTACAGCCACAAATATGAATCAGTTTTATTGGAATTCCACATGAAAGACCAATACAAAGTGGTGTACACGTGAGAAGTGGAACGAAAATCATACATGATTCCAAACATTTTTTACAAATAAATAACTGCAAAGTGGGGTGTGCGTAATTATTCAGCCCCCTTTGGTCTGAGTGCAGCCAGTTGCCCATAGACATTGCCTGATGAGTGCTAATGACTAAATAGAGTGCACCTGTGTGTAATCTAATGTCAGTACAAATACAGATGCTCTGTGACAGCCTCAGAGGTTGTCTAAGAGAATATTGGGAGCAACAACACCATGAAGTCTGGTGTGGTCAAGAACACACCAGACAGGTCAGGGATAAAGTTATTGAGAAATGTAAAGCAGGCTTAGGCTACAAAAAGATTTCACAAGCCTTGAACATCCCACGGAGCACTGTTCAAGTGATCATTGAGAAATGGAAGGAGTATGGCACAACTGTAAACCTACCAAGACAAGGCCGTCCACCTAAACTCACAGGCCGAACAAGGAGAGCGCTGATCAGAAATGCAGCCAAGAGGCCCATGGTGACTCTGGACGAGCTGCAGAGATCTACAGCTCAGGTGGGGGAATCTGTCCATAGGACAACTATTAGTCGTGCACTGCACAAAGTTGGCCTTTATGGAAGAGTGGCAAGAAGAAAGCCATTGTTAACAGAAAACCATAAGAAGTCCCGTTTGCAGTTTGCCACAAGCCATGTGGGGGACACAGCAAACATATGGAAGAAGGTGCTCTGCTCAGATGAGACCAAAATGGAACTTTTTGGCCAAAATGCAAAACGCTATGTGTGGCGGAAAACTAACACTGCACATCACTCTGAACACACCATCCCCACTGTCAAATATGGTGGTGGCAGCATCATGCTCTGGGGGTGCTTCTCTTCAGCAGGGACAGGGAAGGTGGTCAGAGTTGATGGGAAGATGGATGGAGCCAAATACAGGGCAATCTTGGAAGAAAACCTCTTGGAGTCTGCAAAAGACTTGAGACTGGAGCAGAGGTTCACCTTCCAGCAGGACAAAGACCCTAAACATAAAGCCAGGGCAACAATGGAATGGTTTAAAACAAAACATATCCATGTGTTAGAATGGCCCAGTCAAAGTCCAGATCTAAATCCAATCGAGAATCTGTGGCAAGATCTGAAAACTGCTGTTCACAAACGCTGTCCATCTAATCTGACTGAGCTGGAGCTGTTTTGCAAAGAAGAACGGGCAAGAAATTCAGTCTCTAGATGTGCAAAGCTGGTAGAGACATACCCTAAAAGACTGGCAGCTGTAATTGCAGCAAAAGGTGGTTCTACAAAGTATTGACTCAGGGGGCTGAATAATTACGCACACCCCACTTTTCAGTTATTTATTTGTAAAAAATGTTTGGAATCATGTATGATTTTCATTCCACTTCTCACGTGTACACCACTTTGTATTGGTCTTTCACGTGGAATTCCAATAAAACTGATTCATGTTTGTGGCTGTAATGTGACAAAATGTGGAAAAGTTCAAGGGGGCCAAATACTTTTGCAAGCCACTGTATGTAAGCAGTTTTTTTTTAAATTTATGTTTAAACTTTTCTGCTACTTTCTATGAACCAACCTTTCTTCACACAGTAAGCTATGATAGTGGATACCTGCTAATGGAGGAGCCTGATTACCTTCAATTCAATTCAATACAATTTTATTTATATAGCGCCAAATCACAACAAAAGTCGCCTCAAGGCGAACTTTTGGTGGAGGAGAACTGCTGCGCACACTATAGTTAAATACAGCCAGTTCAACCACAGACTGCCTATCAGGTGCAAGGATAAGTGTCCGAGTGCGAAATGCGACCAAACTAAAGACATCCACCGTTGCCAACTTGAGAAAAAAACCCCACAAAGAGCAAGAAACAGAAAATACCCTGGCCTTGACAGATACCTTGTGTACCCACAAACTCCCACAGCACTGTATACCCAAAGAAGTTAGCAAACCTTTGAAAAAACATTTATGCAGCCAAGTTCCTTAAGTTTTTGAAGTTGATGAACTTAAAAGCTAAAACCTATAAGAACGTCAATATTTTGATTAGATTACAATTTGATTACAAAGACTGGGGACGTTGAGTCCAACGTTCTGACCTCCTGGCCTTGACACAAACTATGTTAAAGTGATCTTTTTATTTATTATTTATTATTAGTTTTATTTGATTTTTTAAATTTTTTAAAATAAAAATCTAGAAATGGGGGAAACAAATAGAAATGCACAATGTATCGCCAACTGCTTCCTCACCTGTAAGAGTCAAAACAAAACAAACACACTTAAAGCACCCGAAACACACACAAAAAATACAGATACATAAATCAACAATCTTCTTTATAGTGTGTGTGGACTGGTATTAACATCTTTGTGGGGACCAAAAATTGGAAGTTTACTATAGTTGTGGAGACCAGCAGCCCTTGTGGGGACCAAAATCCTGGTCCCCAAGTGTTTGAAGGCATTTTTGAGTCTCAAAATGTGGTTTTAGTGTCAGGGTTACAATTAGGTTATGGTTAGGTTTAGGGTAAGGGTCAGGGTTAGGCACACAGAGAACCAGGAAAACCACGCCATCCGCAGCTTCTAAGAGTACCAAAGATGTGAGGCTACACATCTCGGTGACATGTGCGTGCCCACCCTAGGAGGACAAGAAGGGAGCCCTCATATGGGTAACGCTTAGTGTGTGAGTGACGTGTTGTATGAGAGAGAGGGGAGGGCAGGGACAGGTAAGACTGGAAGGTAGAGGACTACCCCTGGAAGGAGAGATCCAGGAAACGACTGGTTCAGGAGCACCCCCATTCCCCACACCCTGCCATGGGGCACTCATGGTACTCATGACAGATTCCCCCCCTCAAGGGTTGCCTCCTGGCTACAGATGAGACTGTGACCTGTGAAGAGATTAGCGAAGGGTCAAGAATGAAGGATTGGAGGACCCAGGAAAGCTCCCCTCTCAATCCACCAGGAACGGCTGGCCATGACCATGCTGGTATGACCAAACGTTCATGATTCTCTGGACCGTGTATGCTGAATGACTGTCGACAAGCCTGGCGGGCGGTGGGGGGGTCAGACAGAGGGCACAATGGACATGTTTTACCTAGGAGACCTAAAATGTGGGATGGATGTGCATGGATGATGGTAGTTTGAGCTTCATGGCCGAAGGACTAATGGTAGTCTCGATTTTAAAACGGCCAATAAAACGAGGAGCGAGTTTGCGAGATAATGATTTTAGGGAATCTCTTTTGTAGCAAGCCAGACTTTTTGTCCAGGTTCATACCTGGGAGCGGGCATGTGACAACGGTCAGCATAGGGACGCTGTCAATCCAAGGTTCTGTTATGTGACGGCTGTGTGCAGGCAGGAAAAGGACCCAAAGTGCAGACTCCGGAGACAAACGTGAACTTAAACAGCTTTAATGCTGAACTCAAAAAGGGTAACGAAACTGAGAATACAAAATAACCTTACACAGAACACACAGCAAGATAAGGGTAGATCGCGACAATGACAAACTGAAACACAGGGCTTAAATACATAGAGGGAGCAATAAGGGAATGGGCAACAGGAGGGAAACACAGCTGGGGCAAATCAGGCCTAACGAGACAAGGGGAAGCAAAACCAGACACATTAACATAAGACACGCACCTCCAAAGTAAAACAGGAAACATAACACAGACTGAACTACACACACAGACTGACTGAACACAGGGAGACAGCAACTAGAGAACACAGAGACATAAACCATAAGACAGAACTCTAACAAAGAAACCAAAGACTAGAAATGATAAATAATATATAAACTCAAAACCTCTGGGTCAACGACCCAGGCATCCTAACAGGTTCAGAGAAGCACTTCCTGGCTCCGGGTCTATATCTGTCGATTGTGCTGCATTTGATGTTGGACAGAAGAAATAGCAAGGTCAGTCTCCAGAAACAATGGTGGTTGGTAACCTAGAGTGACTTTGACAGGCAAAAAACCTGTAGTGGATGAGATGAGGAATGTGATGAGTGATTGGTGACAGTGCTGTCTCCAGCTCCTGATTGAGCCTTTCTGTTTAGCCGTTGGTCTGACGGTGGAAACCTGAGCTGAGAATAACCTTTGCTCCTAAAGTGGTCCAGAAGGCCTTCCAGAGGTAAACTGAGTGCCTAAGTCAGAGATTATTTCCTGAGGGATTCCGTGGAGCTTGAAAAAACGGTCGACAGCAGTTTAGCAGTCTTGGCTGCGGTAGGTAGCTTAACGAGGGCGACAAAATGAGCTCATTTAGAAAACCCGTCAACAATGGAGATGATAACTGTCTTTCTGGATGAAACTGGATGAAACGCTGGAGAACAAGCTCGATGACCTAAGAGCAAGAGTCAACTTCCAACTTGACATGAGAGACTGCAACATCCTGTGCTTCATGGAGACATGGCTGACCCCCACCGTGCCGGACCAGGGCGTAACTCCGTCGGATTCATTCTTTGTGCTCCGTGCGGACAGAACAGCAGAGTCAAACAAAACCAAAGGTGGAGGAGTGTGTCTCATGGTAAACAGAAAGTGGTGTGATGCCAGGAGCATTTCTACTCTCTCCAGCGGCTGCTCGCCACATCTGGAATTCCTGAGCATTAAATGCCGGCCTTTCTATCTGCCCTGTGAGTTCACCTCGGTCATCGCCACGGTGGTCTACATCCCACCGCAATTGTATTTTAAGAAAAATACAATTTAAGTTTTGTTTATCCCTCCATATAAACAAAACATACGGAGGGAGGAAGTAACCATGAGGGAGGTGAAACGTTGGTCTGCCCAATCAGAAGCTACGCTACAGGACGCACTCAACGACGTAGACTGGGACATGTTCAGATCATGCGCAGTCGACATCAACGAGTTTATGGAAGTAGCAGTAAGCTTCGTCAACATGCTAGCAGAGGAGATTATCCCCACTGCGAGAGTCATCACATTCCCGAACCAGAAACCATGGGTGGACAGATCGATCCGCGCTGCAGTGAATGCCAAGACCGCCACCTACAACGCGGGTCTCGCCACTGGCAATATGAGCGCCTACAAAGCAGCCTCATAGGGCATGTGGCGCGCGGTGAGAGATGCCAAACGCCGGTACCGGGAGCGCATGAAGTCTCGCTTCCACTAGGGCGACACACTGAGTATGTGGCACGGACTACGCAACATTACTGCGCCGATCAACGGCGACTCTGCATTCACCAACAAGCTGAACCAGTTCTATGCCTGTTTCGAGGTTAGCCAGGCGGCTAATGCTAACTACCACCTGACAACCAAGGACAATGACGTCATCAGCGAGACCGGTGATCAGAATCGCGGAGCACGACGTCCGAGCGGCACTGAGGAGGGTGAACACAAGGAAAGCGGCGGGGCCAGACGGCATCTGCTGCACCGCTTTGCTGACCAGCTAGCAGGTGTGTTCACTTCTATTTTTAACGAGTCCCTGGCAAAGTCTGTGGTCCCCACATGCTTCAAAAGATCCACCATCATCCCTGTGCCCAAGAACAACAAGCCCTCGTCCCTAAATGATTACCGGCCAGCTGCACTGACCTCGGTAGTAATGAAGGTGTTCGAGAGGCTGCTGAAGAACATCATCTCCTCCTACATCCTAGACACCACAAATCCGCTCCAGTTCGCCTACCGACCCAATAGATCCACAGAGGATGCTATTGCCCACGTCCTGCACACCACCCTTAGCCACGTGGACAAGAAACAGGGTAACTATGTGAGACTGCTGTTTGTTGATTGCAGTTCAGCGTTTAACACAATAGTACCCAGGAGACTGTTCACAAAGCTGAGGGATCTGGGACTCAACAGCCGTCTGTGTGCATGGGTGTTAGACTTCCTCACTGGCAGAACTCAGGTGATGAGGGTGGGTAGATGTGTCTCTAACAGCATCACCATCAGCACAGGAGGACCACAGGGGTGTGTCCTCTCGCCACTGCTCTACTCCCTCTACACTTCAGACTGTGTGACCACCCACGGCTCCAACACCACTGTGAAGTTTGCTGACGACACAGTGGTGTTGGGCGCCATCTCCAACAACGATGAGGCGGCCTACATGGATGAAGTGAAGAATCTGGCATCATGGTGTCAGGACAACCATCTCCAGCTGAACACTGGCAAGACCGAGCTGGTGGTGGACTTCAGAAGGAGTCAGCACAGAGACTACAAGCCCATCATCATCAATGGAGCTCCAGTGGAGAGGGTGCAGTCCTTCAAGTATCTTGGTGTCCACATCTCCTCAGACGTGACATGGTCTGACCACATTCAGGTCCAAACCAAAAAGGCTAGGCAGCGCCTGTATCACCTCCGACAACTGAGGAAGTTCAGGGGTTCGCCAACAATCCTCAGGACTTTCCATGCAGGTGCTGTGGAGAGCATCCTCACACAGGACATCACATCCTGGTAAGGGAACAGCTGTGTTAAAGACCAAAAACCTCTTCAGGAGTGATCCACACAGCAGAACACTGCTGCAGGGTTGCTGCAACGCTTTTTAACATTTTTATTCCAGGTTGCTTGTTCGAACACTCCTGGCTGCAGCTTTCCAGCTCGCAGCCACATGTACACAACAACGACAACAACAACATTCAGGACCTAGTTCGCTCTTATAGGCACGCGAGGTGTAACAAGCTGATGCAGCTCAGGTGTGTCACCCTTCCCCGCAGTTGCACCACAAAGAATACACAAAGAATACACAAGACTCGTTTGCGCTTTGGACGAAATGCATTCTGGGATATTTGCCTGGTTTTGGCTACAGTAGCTAGCGAGTTGATTGGAGACCAAAACAGCAAATCAAAATTTTTGCATCCAAGTCTGTGATTGGTTGGTTTTGTGGCACAAATATAATGCTGTACAGAAAGAGTTGAACGCGCAGGGGCAGAGATGTTGAGAGCACGAGTAACACATTGCGAGCAGGTCTGCAGAGATCTGAGCAAGAGCAAATGCAAAAACTGAGCGAGAGGGGCTGTTATTGTGTGTGAATATGGATAATATCAAACACTGAAATAAATTTTTTGCACTCAGCAGTGAATTTTGTTCACTCAAATTTAGCTTTTCTTCGCTCAAAATAAATTTCTCCTCAAAATGCAACACTTGTACTCGCAATTTTTTTTTACATGTGCTCAATTTTTTTTTTTTACGTGCGCTCAGAAAAGTGGCACAAAAATAACACCATACATTTGATGAATCTCACCAACTGTTTTAATACTTGGAATTCAGGTGACCCTGAATCCTCCCTTAGTTATGCTACAATAGGCATAGGCTGCTGGGGGATTCCCATGATGCATTGACTTTTCCCTTTTCAGTCACCTTTCTCACTCACTATGTGTTAATAGACCTCTCTGCATTGAATCGTACTTGTTATTAATCTCTGTCTCTCTTCCACAGCATGTCTTCTATCCTGTCTTCCTTCTCTCACCCCAACCAGTCACAGCAGATGGCCACCCCTCCCTGAGCCTGGTTCTGCCGGAGGTTTCTTCCTGTTGAAAGGGAGTTTTTCTTCCCACTGTTGCCAAAGTGCTTGGTCATAGGGGGTCATTTGATTGTTGGGTTTTTCTCTGTATGTATTATTGTAGGGTCTACCTTACAATATAAAGCGCCTTGAGGCGACTGTTGTTGTGATTTGGCGCTATATAAATAAAATTGAATTGAATTCTTTGAATTGAATTTGTGTTATTGCTCCAGGGGTCTACAAATTAGGTTTCTATCACAAAGCAGAAAATGGGACATATATTTTTATATTTTTAGTCACCCATTAGCAACAGCAGGAAGACACACATTAAATGCTTGCAAATATCAAACAAATCTAAGGATTTGCATATAATTAGAGAAGGACACCAAATCAGAGGTAATCAAGTAGAGAGCCCAGGCTTTCTTGATAAGCCAAAATTCAAACACCTAGTTGCTCATCCTTTCATAGCACACCAGTGGAGATGCGAGGATATCCAGCTGGATATTGTATGTACTAATGTTGATTTCAGTGGCTTTCCAAGATCTGACTTTTTTTTTTGATAGTACTCATATGTGATTATTCTGAGAGGGTCAATATTAAGCTGTTTAGCTTGAAAAAGAAACTTTTTTTCTTTTTCATCATAAGTGTAATTATTATCCCGAAAAAAAGCCTATGTGCCACCTTTTTGGACTCAAAGAAATAGACTGCATAAATATGACCTGCATATGACCTTTTAAGTGTAAAAATCACCCACGAGAGGCTTAGACAAGAGGAAAAAAATCGAAGAGTAGGATTTAGGTTTTAAAACAGGTAGTGGATGCAGGAGAAAGCTTAAACATCAACTGAAGAAACTTTACATGGAAGAATACATTGTAGCAGGAAGTCCACACTTACAGTATATGACGAAGAATTTTACTCCTGCATATGACTATTGTTCCAAAGCAAGAACTATTATCAGAAATAATAGCATTTGTGGCCTAACAGTGGATATAAAAAGTGGTATTCACTATGAGGAAATTGATAAAAATATACAGAAATATCATTATCTGTTAAGTGTTGTAGCAGATTACTGTAAAATTAACAATTCTGGAAATGGAAAGTTAACCAGTAATGTTATGGTAAGGCATGCAAGAGGCTTCAAAGTTACAATGTGTAAAATCTCACCACTAGAAATCAGTAAGTTGCAGCTTATAGTCAACTGAATTCTGTTTTTGTTCCCCTTCCAAGCTAAGGTGGCCACTGTAGGACAAACATGTTTTAGTCAGCCAAGAAAGATCAAAAACATTACATTAGGGTTTGCTGTTAGCTGCTGTTAGCCTAGTGTCTAACAGCAGCTAACAACTTTCTTTAAAAAGTGGATTGGACAGTGTCGGACTCGAAAAAACATTTTGATTACATTCTCACATCGTATGAGAGTTTACACGCTAAGCAGAGGGAAAGTGTGATTTTTAGGACTCTAGAGCTTCACAATAACTGGTGTAATGTTAGCTTATGACTAGCTACTGTTGTTTTTTAATCATCTCACTGCAGGAGCTAGGATGGTTGCATGGCTAAACTGCAGACAGTAATTATTTGGAATATTATCTGAAATAAATTATATATTTATACATGTTTTTGTGTGTTAGAAAGCTGGTTTCATCCAAATAATAGTCGCAATGTTTCTTGCCTTCATACTTTTGTTTCATTGGTGAAGAAGACCCCTTCTCAGATAACACATACCTTGAGTATGTCTTCATATGTGAAGTCTGAGTTTGAAAGTGCAGACACTAAGTCAAATTTTCCTTCACACACACACCTACGTTCTCTTCTCGTCCACCTTTGGCATATTACTTATGTAGAGGTTTTAAGCCACATAGATAAAATTTGATTAGTCAGTGATTAGTATTAAAATGTGATTATATAGCAGTCAAAAATTTGGACACACCTTCTCATTAAGTATACAGGATCCTGAGGTCACAATGTGAGACGTCCCCTAGGGTAGTCGAGAATGACCGAGCTAAGATCCTGTGAGACTTCCATATACAGACGGACAAAATGGTGATGGCTAACCAACAAGTAGAGCAGCCGACAAGCAGAGGAGGCGGTCGTAGTGACAGATGTAGCTATACTGAGTGACAGCAACATCAGGAGAAAGGAACACGAGAAGCGAGAGAAGTATGAAGAACGCGAGAAGATGTGGAGGGTGGAGGTTATCCTGACACCCACCTCTTTATGCAAAGTTAGGACCCATGGGTAAAGCTATATTGAAAGTTTGATAAATATAATGGTCAAATAAGAGACTTGATGGGAGAAAAAGCTCAAATATATCCTCATTTCTAAAAAAAAAAAAAAAAAGAGAGAGAGAGAGAGAGAGAAAAAGACATTTCACTAGTCCTGTGATTTCATTCGGTGGTGGTTTTCAACCTTTTACCCCAGGTTAATTTTCATCCTCACCACCAGATGGCAGTCTTTAACTTCTTTGCTTTCACACTTGATGGTTTTATGATAACATTTTTACCTTATCAAGATGCCTATCAGCTGTGTCCTGTGTGAACTGTCCAGCATACAAGAAATAGAGACAACCTGCCAGTTGATACTAAAGATGCAAATACAGAGTGGTGGATAATATAATGTACTCCTGCTAGAGGCATGTATTGCAGAAAAGCCTATGAAGGATTCCACACTGCTCTGTGTTGAAGATGAAACACTGATCAATAGAATAGAATTCAATGCTGTTTGAAGCTGGAGTTGTTCATCCTCTTTGGAGTTGTTCATCCTCTTTGGCTCTTTGTCTGCAAGCAGAAACTGTGGGGCTGTGACATCTGACACCCAAGACGGACTTTTATTTTTTTTCCCTTTCAGTTTATTCGGTACTTTGCCTTTTTGGGAAAGAAATAAGCTTAGAAGCTAAAAAAAAGAGAGAGATAAGAGAGGGAAAGCACGTTGTGCAAGACAACATAGCTTCAGTGTAATTTATATAAACACAGTAATATTTTATTTTAACTGGCCCACTGTTTTTGTGTGAAGACCAATTATTGCCCAGTTAGGTGGTTGTAATTAATTAAAATTTAATTTAGTACTAATTACACAGAAAACTGACACAATCTTGAGTCAAAAACATCCATCAGCGGGGCGCGCTTGAGCATGAGTAGTGACTAGACGTGTCTTCCACAGCTCCCGCTTTAATATATTAAATTAATTCATTCTGCACCTCGCAACCGACTGAACTTCGTTTGAACATTTAGTAGGTGACTTTATTATCCTATGAGTGGATGAATGCCTCCTAATCTGCCCAAACGACAGGGTGGGAAGGCCACAGCGCGGGGCGATTCAAACTCCTCAGCCAGTACAGAAACAGATGCTAACGCTAACAGCATGGACGCGCTGGCAAATGCGGTTACGGCGGTACAAGCCTCTATCGACTCGTTTCGGGAGGAGAACCGGGCATCTATTGCTTCTCTGCATTCAATCCTGAGTGGGTACGGCCAACGGATTACCGATATGGAAGAAGGAATGAATGAGTTCGACAAGAGACTGAGCAACATGGAGACCTCCCAATCCTCGCTAGCTAAAGAGAATGAGGCTTTGAGAGAGAAGGTGGCGTACTTGGAAAACTACACCAGACGGCAGAATATACGCATTGTGGGGATACCAGAGAATGCGGAGGGCCCACGACCAACGGAATTCATCACTAAACTACTGTTTGACGTGCTTGGTGAGAACAACTTCGAGAGGCCGCCATCGGTGGATAGAGCCCACAGGAGTTTGGCTCCTACACCAGTAGATGGCGACAACAGATCACGTCCGTTCATTGTCAGACTCCACCGCTTCCAAACGAGAGAGCTGATCCCACGCCTCGCCAGACAGAAGGGCCGGCTCCTATTCAACGGATCGAGATTCCACATATTTCCTGACTACAGCCCAGAAGTCAACAAACGACGCGCAGCCTTCTCCGAGTCCAAAAGGAAGCTACACGCTGCAGAGGTCAAGTTCGGTCTCTTCTACCCAGCCACTCTGCAGTTCACACACAACGGGAAATGCGTGAGGTTTACCGACCCTGCAGAGGCACTGACCTACATTAATAATAATATCACTGTTGATAACGAACGCCCCGACTCGCACCCTGCAGAGACTGGTGACTGAGGTAATGGTAACGATTGGGCTAATTACATTGAAAGTCACTTCACAGAAGGTGGCATCATTAGACATGGCTACTCTGTCATATTTTGAATATTTCTTTACTCTCATTGTGTTCTATTATTATTGGTCATCGTGGCAATGAACGTTTTATATTTGATGGTGTGAATACACACGTAATGCCACTCATGAGCACCTTCCTAACTGTTCAACTTTATTATTATTTTTTTTCTTTCTTCATTACTGATGTTATTGCCCTTTTTTCTTTTCTCTTTTTCAAATTATGAAAGGGCGTTACAGTTTGTTTAATACCCTGTTGGTGAGGTTCATTAATGGTTTAAAAATGTACCCTTTATTGTGGGCAGCATGCAAATGCAGGTTTGCAAAAGTTTGAGGTTTTTTGGGGGGGTTAGCCTTTTTAAGGCCCGTTTATGTGTTATGTGTTGTTTTGGTGTGGCACTTGTTTTGTATTCGCCGTGTGCACCTACTGTGCTTTTTTATCATTTAAATTGGGCAAACATCTATATTTTTGAATTACATAGTTCTGAAAAAGAGTGAATTGAACCCTGTCCCAGATAATGCTGACATGAAAATTATAAGTTGGAATGTGAAGGGTATGAACCAGGCAATCAAGAGAAAAAGGGTCCTTTCTTATTTACAACATCTTGGGGTTGGTATTGCCTTCCTACAGGAAACCCACCTCAGGAATCGTGATCAGTCTAAACTTCACAAAGAATGGGTGGGCCAAATGTTTTATTCACAATTTAATTGTAAAGGCCGAGGAGTGGCTATTGGACCCTAATGGCAGATATGTGATGGTTGTGGGAGAGCTGTCTCGACTTCGCCTAGTATTGGTCAATATTTATGGTCCAAACTTTGATGACGAGAACTTTTATAAAAAGATGCTAAGCTCCATTCCCAATCTAGATAGTTATCATTTGGTTGTCTGGGGATTACAAACTGGTAATGGATTCTGTTTGGGATCGCTCTTCCCAATCTTTACTAAGACCATCTAAATCTGTGCAAACAATTCAGTCATTCGTAGAGGCACATAAACTTGTAGACCCTTGGAGATTTAAATATCCCACTAAAAGGGAGTATTCGTTTTACTCTAATGTTCATAAGTCTTTTTTTGTAGGATAGATTTTTTTCTGGTTGACCCCTACTTGCTGAGTGCTATTACAGACTGTAAATATGATCCAATCGTCATTTCTGATCATGCCCCGGTTAGTATTAAGGTAACTCTTCCGACTCTGAGGACAAAGTGGACGTGGCAGCTGGACCCACTCCTACTGGCTGATTCGGACTTTGTGAAGTTCATTACAGAACAAATAGATTTTTTTCTACAGGTAAATAGGACGGATGGCATCTCAGCTTCAGCCCTCTGGGAGATGCTTAAAGCGTATCTCAGGGGACAGATTATCTCTCATTCTGCTTATATGAGGAAGAAGAAGTATGAGAAGATTGAGGAGTTATCCTCAGAAATCAAGTCCCTGGACGGACTCATATCCGGTTCTCCGACCCCTGATTTGATCAAGAGGAGAGTGGCCTTACAAACTGAAATTGATTTATTAACTACTGCCCAAGCAGAGAAGCTCATTTTAAAATCCCGTAGTAGGTTGTACGAAGAGGGAGATAAACCGTCCAAATTATTAGCTAGTCAGCTCCGCCAAAAAGCAGCATCCCGTGTTATTTCACAACTTATCTTATCAGATGACTCATCAACTGAGGATCATCAAGCTATCAACAACTATTTTAGAGAGTTTTATGCTAAATTATATTCCTCAGATTCAGCACCAGCTCAAAATAAGTTTGACGCTTTTTTTTCTAATCTGAATATTCCTAAAATTGACTCTGACTCGAAAGAACAATTGGAACAAAGTCTGACACTGGAAGAAATTAAAAATGCAATAATGTCCCTTCAGAGTGGAAAAGCCCCTGGTCCGGACGGGTTTCCAACTGATTTTTATAAGAAATTTATGGACAAACTTGCCCCTCTTCTTCTCTGGTTTACATGGAAGCAATAGAGAATAACATTCTTCCGCCTACGCTTCGGCAGGCGTCTATTACACTCTTATTAAAGAAGAATAAGGACCCCCGAGATTGCTCATCCTATAGACCAACCAGCTTAACAAACTGTGATGGCAAAGTGTTCTCAAAAACCATTGCACTCCGGCTTGAGAAAATTCTTCCTCATATTATTTCGGGGGACCAGACTGGGTTTGTCCAGGGTAGACAATCCTATTTTAACCTGAGACGATTGTTTAATATCATCTATACTGAGTCTGATACTCCATCCCCAGAAGCAGTAATATCGCTTGACGCGATATCACACACTTTGGAGGTTTGGTTTTGGTCCTAACTTTATTCATTGTATCAAGCTCATTTACACTAATCCGACTGCTTCAGTCTATACCAATGGTATCTCATCAGAACCTTTTCCTCTTCACGGAGGGACCAAGCAGGGGGATCCAGTGAGTCCATTACTTTTTGTTTTAGCTATAGAGCCACTTGCGATAGCTCTTAGAAGCAGTAATGGTATACAAGGTATCTCGCGTGGTGGCATAACTCACACTGTCTCACTGTATGAGGATGATCTGTTGTTATATGTAACAAATCCAATCGCATCTACCCCTGAAATCCTCAGAGTCTTACAGGAATTTGGAAGCATATCTGGATACAAACTAAACTTAGCTAAAAGTGAATACTTCCCCATTAGTAATAATGCAGGAGAATACCCCAATCTGCCATTTAAGTTGTCTACCGAGTCCTTTACGTATCTGGGTGTAGAAGTCACCAAATCCTATTACAGTCTGTTTAAAAGTAACCTCACTCCTCTATTGGAACAGTGCAAACAAGATGTTAAAAGATGGTCTATTTTACCATTATCTCTCATTGGGAGAGCCAATTCTGTAAAGATGAATATTGTGCCAAAATTTCTATATTTCTTTCAGGCGTTACCTGTTTACATACCACAGTCCTTTTTCATGTCATTTAACCGAATGGTTTCTTCATTTATATGGAATAATAAAACGCCTCGTATAAGAAAAGAATTTATGGAAAGACCTAAAAATATTGGTGGGCTCTCACTGCCAAACCTGCGCACGTATTATTGGGCGGCGAATCTCAATACCATCTCTCTATGGCTAAAGGACTGGAATGATCAGATCCCTGCATGGCTACAGATTGAAAGGGTCACAAGCAGGCCGCATTCACTCCCAGCTTTACTCTGTGCACCTCTACCACCTTTAGTTAATAATGTTAAAGATAACATAATTGTTGCTCAATCGCTACGCATTGTAAATCAGTTTAAAAAACATCTGGGTATTCAGAGTATTTCTATTCACTCTCCAATAATACGTAACCATCTTTTTCAACCATCTTTAATGGACAATGGCTTCAAAATTTGGCACGATAGGGGCATTCACAGTATTGAAGATTTATATATTAATGATACGTATACTAGCTTTGAACAACTATCTAGAAAATTTGGTCTGACTAATAACCATTTCTTGCGATACCTGCAAATCAGAGATTTTATACGTAAAAAGGTTGCTAATTTTCCTACTCTCCCCCCTCCTTCCTGTTTGGATTCTATACTAAGGGTCAATGAGATGAAAAAAGGCAGAGTATCGTTTATTTACTCACATATCATGGACAGTTGTAACCTATTTCATACATTCGAGAACAGTGGGAGAATGATTTGGGTGCCCAGCTGTCTGACGAAGAGTGGGATATGGCTCTCACCAGGGTCCATTCCTCTTCTATATGTTCAAGACACTCCCTAATACAATTCAAAGTGTTACACAGGTTACATTTTTCAAAAGCTAAACTAGCAAAAATATCTCCGAACCTAGACCCATCGTGTGATAGATGCAAACAGACTCCAGCTACTTCCCTTCATATGTTTTGGTCCTGTCCGAAAATTGCTCCTTTCTGGTTATCATTTTTTGAAGTCATCTCTAAAGCCTATGCCTATAACATCTCGCCTTCCCCCTTGGTGGCAATTTTTGGTTGTTTTTCTGGTATCACGACTTCTGTTCCCCTGCCCATTTACAGAGGGTCATTGCCTTTTTGTCATTATTAGCAAGACGCCTGATTTTATTTAAATGGAAGTCTACTACTGCTCCATCATACCACCACTGGATAAGGGATGTTATGCAAAATATCAAATTGGAAAAAATCAGATGTACTCTCAACGGATCCATCGGCAAATTCCACACAACATGGGACCCTCTGTTAACATGCGTCAACAATCTACCTGGTCTGGAACTGGAATTTTGAATGTTTTTGTTTGCCCTAGAACAGTCCTGTAAAAACGATTGGGAGGTGCACCGCTCCCCCCTTTTTTTTCTTTTTTTTTCTTTTTTTTTCTTCCCTGTTGTTGTTGCTGTTGTTGCTGTTTTTTGTTGGTTTGTTTGTTTTCCTTTTCCTGTCTTGGTATTATCTGTCTTTGTGATCTGTGGGGATTGTTGTTTTGTGGTTATCTGTAGAATAATAAGACTGTTATGTATGATAATTGGAAAATTACAAATAAAGTGTTAAAAAAAAAAAAAACATCCATCAGCTACATCTCCACTGAACCAGTAGGCAGGGTCAGAGTTTTTAGGAACTTGCTAATTAAGCACAGATTCAGAACATAAAAAAATATTACTTTTTAAATCCTTTTAAAGTATATCAATTTTACCTGTTAGAAAATTTCCACTTTATAACATAAAATGGGAATTAGACATATAGATGAAAATTCCATATATTATCTACTACTACTACTATTAATAAGCTGGTGAACCTAACCCAAACCCTAACTCTTCACAGATATGCTGGTGACCTGATGGATATCAGGGAGTTAGGTGAAAATAGCTATGTTTGTAACTATGTTGTAACTGTTTTTAGTTACAGGTCAGATGAAGAATTTCCTCTAATGCTGAACAAACTCTACATTTCATGGTCTTTGTAAGTGACATGAAGTTTTTGCTTATCCTCCTTTCCTTTTAACTTTTTCCTCCATCTATGTCTTTTTATGTCCTTGGTGGGGTTCTTTTTTTTGCGTGTGTGATGAAGTAGATATAGTAAGTCTCTTATGTGATTTACATGTTGATGAAATGCTAATAAATGTTTATAATGTGTGAAAAAAAAACTCTCCTAGCTATTGTCAGCCTTTTCAATAGTGACAATGCCAGAATATACAAATCAGTGCTAATGGAACACTGATAGCCTGTGGTGCTTGTACTTTAGCTTTGCTCATGCGTCCATACAAGCTGTTTTGATTTAGATTCTTCTATATCTTCTTTGTCATTGTAAACTCTACTGTGGCTCTCTTGTGCCTGTTCAAACCATGTTTTTAACTCACCTTGAAGTAGGTGCGTCATCACTGTTGGCTTCTGCAAGTCTGCATGGAATCCTCTGCAGCCTCCTTTATGGTTGAATTCTCAGTCTCTCTGTATGCACAGCCACAGAGTTATGCAAACAGACATCAGTTCAGGATGAAAGTGCACTTACTAGGGCAGTACAGCTGCAGACTCAAGTCCGTTGGATGAATGACTGTAGAGACGGGCAAAGGAGACACACTCACGGACATGTATAGATTCAAGATGTCTTGAGTCTTGACTGTTGGCACTGACGTTACGTTAAGTATTTGTGTGGAGCTGCTTCTCCCCTGTGCAAACAATGTGTTAAGATGGTTCGTGTTTTTTGCCACACTTTAATGAGCACTCAAATAAATACAGACCTCACAATTATTGTAACACAAAGCATCAGCATGCACTTAACCATCTAAGATGGCTAAGTGCATCAACAAAAATGGCAACACTAGGTTTTGTGTTGGAGCCATCGCTGGTAATGATTCAGACCTCAGAAGGTTAAAAAGTTCATAAATATTTCTTGTGGGACAATAAAAAGAAATTTGCCAGAACCTGCAGATGTATATCGACATGTCCCCTAACGCTACAACATCCTGTTTTTGTACCGGGTAATTCCTATGGTTTTACTAGTGGCATCTCTGTAGCTCTTCTGTATCACCTGCAGCATTGCTGTGAGAGACTATAGAGAACCCGATTAGGGACCTGGCAAAGAGAAAGCAATGATCTTGTGAAGCATTGCCTGAGCGAGCAAGCAAGCCTTGCTGCAAAGTCACAGCAATGCTCTCTCCAGCAGAGAGAAATATGCAGAGACGGGCGGTGCAATTTTTTTGCACTGGACCGAATATCTGTCAGTTTGGCTTTATTTGTTCAGAGCATGTTTCTCATTGAGTGTTGACTGCAATGTTTTTGAGCCTTCGGAGTTGTAGCAGCAAAGAAAAGATGTACTAGAGTGTCTTTCTCAGTGTGGCAGTTAGCATCAGGGCGAATCTGTGCAGGGCAGAGCCTTGCTGCATCAGCATTTTGCTCTAAGAAGACACAGAGAGAAAACTCTACTGAGGTTATTTGTCTCCAGATTAGTCATTTACAGTTACAATTACTCTCTTGTCCCCTCGATATTCTGCTTTAATTGTGCCACATCAGCTTCCAAACCTTTCACATCCCCCACGCATACCTGTATTGTTCATTATCTCAGTTTCCTGTCATGACATCAGAAAAGAGAAGAAAGGGACTTAATGTAAGGTCCACTTAAGAGCAGCTTGTAATCTCTCAGAGAGTTCACCTTGATGTAAATATGCACCTAATCAATAAACGGCATTAAAGCAGTAACAATAGGCTTGTCATCCTGCCCCCTTAAAGGCACACTGGGGAATTTGGTTCATTTATTTAAGAGGTCTTTGCTGCCAGTCCTTTTTTTAGTGAAATATTTTAAAAAAGGAGCTTATATTATCTTTCCCTTTCCGAGTATCTTTTGCTGTTTGTCCCCCCAGCCCACCTCGCCACCCCCCACTGGTGCTATCCCACAGCACACAGCCTGTTTCTGACTAATTTGTTCAGGCCAGTATCTTTTCTGTAGGCGACGGCCGCTGGTGCATGTTTGACTTTGACTCACCTTTCTAATTCAACTCAGTTTCTTTGTGAAGTGCTGTCAGGGGTGTTTATTTTGCTTCTGAGACTGCAACACTGAGCTAAAGGGCAAAAGGACACCAGCCACTCAGGACCTATCTTGCTAATGAAGACAGATTAGTCAAGCAACAGTGTTCACACATAAAACACGAAGACACACAGGAAGATACCAACCTCCCCATTTAAGCAGCATGTTTTTTTTTTATTAATCACCTATTACTATCTATTTTTTAATCTAATTATCTATAACATTTACTCACTGCAGTTAAGTGTGTCATCGAAAACTGAAAAATCTGACTACATTTATAATGTTATGGCTAACTAATAAAAAAAAGTATTTTTACATTATTAGCAAAACAAGTTCTCCATTTTGTATCATATGAAAAAGAAAAAACATAAAAATACTGGACTTCTCTAACAATTAATCAAGCATAAGAATAAACCACTAAAACACTAAAGTATGACATTTTTTTCTGACCTTGACTTTAAAAATAATGCAGACAACAAAAAAGACGCAGGCCACTCATAGACAAAAGCTTTTTTAATGAAAATCTTTTTTGTCAAGTAAAAAAAGTTCATCATATGCATACTATTTATAACGTCAACAGCAGGCAGTAGAAAAGGAGTTGATATTTAAAATATTCAGAGCATTCAAAAGCATATGTCTTCTAATAAATTGAAACTGAGACATTCCCGCACATTGTCTTCTTACTACGGTTGTAGTTTTGGCTGGTCTGATCAGTGTTGTTCAGCTCCTCAGCTACAAGAGACGCGTGTACAGTATGCAAGCCTGGGCTCAAAGTCTATCCAAAATCCTTCTGTTCATGTCCAGAGCATTTTAAAATCGTCTGTCAGTGCCAGAGCTGGGCTGCAATGTGGTATGTGCGCTCCATCAGTTAGTGTGAAAGCCTTTTGGAAAAGGATTCAGGATAATATTTTGGCCCAGGTAATATCATTTTGACATACCACATAAAAAGTTTAAAAAATTAAAAGTTCGTCTGTCTATTTTTAGTCACAGCTGACATGGCTAACTAGAGTTTTGTCGACAGTGGAACACCTAGATGTCTGCATTTATGGAAGACTACTTGTTATTTTTTCTGCTGCCGGGAAGGTTTGTGTTATTTCACATCTGAGAGGTAAGCTGCATTTAAGTCACACAAGTCACGGAAAATACGCAAGCTGATATAATGTACATACTTTAATGCTCACTGGGTAACATGTGTTCAAAGAACATTTACTTCTATCAGAGACTCAAAACATGGGTGCAAAGGTCACTGAGACTCCTTTCTAAATGTCCTAGGCAAAATTTTAGATTCATTTTGAAATGATGTGTGATAGTTTTGGTTCAGCTCAAAACCCTGTATATAGCAGACCTCCAAATTTACCTACCAGCCACTCCAACAACTGGTCTATCTAAACTAAGTCCGCCAGGTTTTTGAAAGCAGATATTTCCTTTGTAATTCCCTCTTTCATGCTAAAGAGTAACCCAGCAAAACAAGTTTTTAAACAGAAACACAGTTATTTTATCCAAACACCTTGCCTATAGCACCTGATTCATTATGTGTGCTGCCTTTTTAGAGTGGTCCTATTATGCTTTATCTTTATTTTTCTGTCACACGCGCATTAAAGACATGCTCGGTGTGAGAATATCAGCGTGAACCAAAAACCCAGACTTCTCTAAATACTTAGCTGTCAAAGAGAGATGATTTGTTCATGTGGTCATCTGAGGCAATGAGGACAGAAGCCCCAGATACATGTGTTTCAAAACTCCAATCAGATTAAGTTAAGTAATTAAGTTATCTTATACAGTGGATGAACTGAGGACAGATTATAGCATAAAATACATAATTATTTTGAACTGTGGATTGTGCAAATCTATTATAGCAGACCTCAAGAGTAAAAGCCAAGCACAAAGTTTTTCCCCCAAAACTCTTTGGGGTTGCAGTCATCATGGAGGGTTAAAACAGCTTTGACTTCCACTGTTGGTGTGTGTCAGCAGCGCCAAAGACCAGGTTCCATAGGCACTAATGCTCGGGTAACATAACAGGACGTTTCAAGGAGCATTCATTTATGTTTAAAAAAAACACAAAAAACCTCACAGTCTTTTTCTACAAGAGAAACACTTTTATCAGTCTGTCAGTTGTTAACAACTTTGCACAGTGATAGTCACAAACTGCAGACAACCCCAAACACATCAAAACACTAATTCATTTCATAGTGCAGTCACTTACTCCAGCAGACTTTCTGTCTCTGTTGTGTCAAACATATATTCATCTATAGGAGAAAGGAGAGAATGAAGGGACACACTACACAGCAAACAGTGGTGTTAACAGCATTACTGATAATGTTTTTTTGTATATTTGGAGTGTATAGGGACTACAGCATGTATAAAACCTAATGAATGAATAAATCAAAGACGCGACTGGTCGGCAGCATGGCTGAAGATATTTTAATGATGACACAGATACATGCAGGGGAAGACTGGTGGTGGTGTTAAAAGAAGACACACGAGGAGAGGGTGAGAAAGTGCAAAAGAGAGAGGGAGAAGAGGAGGTGAGAAAGAGAAGAGGTGGGGTGAAAGTGGAAGCGGGAGAAGGTGTGGAGGGGAGAGGAAGCATGAATAATCCGTAGGAGAATCACGACAGGATTAAAACTAGGTGTGAGCCAAAAATAACCCCAGCCAAGGCAGCTTGGCGCAACAACGCTGCAATGGAGCACAACACGACAGCAGCCACTCCTGCTGCCAGCCTCTGTCAGCTCAGGAAGTAAAATGGGAGGGGATTACAAAATGCTACAGTGATGTTGCCGTATACAGTAAAAACCCCAGTATCATTTGACATAATGCCTAGACTTTCTCTTCAGCCTGTATATAATAGACATTTAAAAAAAAAAAAAAAAACTCTCCCTCTAACTGAAGCCTCACATCCTAATGCAAAAGAAAAAGTAATTTAATGAGCCTTAAAAGGGCACTCCAGCAGTTTGATATGTCGAGGTCAATAAGTAGCATTCTGCTACCTTTAACAGATGTTTGCAAAGATCCAAACTATTTTTGGTAGAATTTGTGCAATAACCACCTGTGAGGTCTAAGTCATCATCAATGACAGCTCTAACTGTCTTACTTACTGTAATACTTAATGACTTAACATAAATAACTTTTGATGAACTTCAGTCATAATTATTACATTCTTTGTCTTCTGACTGCCAAGACTGGCTTAGGGTTACCACTGATGACTAACTTAGACATCACAGTGTTAACAAATTGCTATTTAACCTACTGAAATATGTTAATGAATTGATGTTTCCTGGGGTCCTATACCCTCAGTGGCTCCAGTGGCGGTTAGGTTTTTAGGACCACAGAGCACAATAAACAACAAAATTCTGCTACTAGATTCATCAGACAGCAACACAATGGTGTTTTGCTAATATGAGCGTGACAGCACGTAAACAGTGATAATGGCTGATTATGTAAAGCTATCTAACCATCCAGTGTGGAGTTTGAGAGATTAGTAATACACATATGTACTGAAACATTTGTTGATCACCTAAAGTCATTAATATATTTTTACTGGAAATGAGATTACTCTTATGAGTCTTATGAGTGAAGACCTGGTGGCATGATCCTTTGATGACTGGTGCTAGAGAGCCACTCATGTCAGTAGAGTGCATCCTTTATGCAACTGGACTGCTTCAACACAACATTAGTAATCTATTCAATAGCTAATGTATTTCTGTTTGGCCCAAAGTGCTGCTTCACATCGCTGAATGAAAAGATAAATCCTTGGAACTCTTTGATAGTTTAACTACCCTTAATTTTGTACCAAGGGACCGAGTACAGTCAACACAGAGAAGAACCATTCAGTTATTGAAAAGTTAATCTAAAACACAAAAATTGTGGGAAGTACAAAGGAACAGAGAGCCTGCACAAAACACGGAGAACATAAAAAAAATCCCAGGTTGGCCAATGGGTTTGAATCCTAAACCTTCTTGCTTCACCACCATGCCACTGAAGTAAAACCCCAATCTAATTCTGAGATAAAATGAATAAATTATTTAATGTCATGCCATCTGAGAGTAAACATAAAGTTTTTGGTTGCAAGTTCTGAGATTTAAGTCACTTGAGTGTTTTGTCCCAACATAACTTTTCTCCTTTCGATGAAATGGACCACTATTTATGTGACTATTCTGACGCCTTGTTGTAATACCATTTTCTTCTCAGGAAAGAGAACGTACAAAGATCTGTGTTCGCAAGATACAATCAGTTTCCTCTGAAGCAAACAAAATCTGCATTTGTCACTGCAGGCAGGAACTTTGGAAGCTCTGTGAGTAAACTAAGCCTGTAAGTCTCATTACACCAGCAAAGCACTCAAAGGGAACATTTTTCGGAGTGCTGCAATCACCCTGGATTCATACAACATTTCCCTTCACCGGAAATCTTCCCATCATTCCTGCTGCTTAAATCTTCTCAAATTCAAATAAGAGCTTACCTCCTGTTTCGCCTGCATCTGTTTTTTTTCTCTACCTCTTCCTCCCTCAAACATTTTCCTCATCCCTGCTTTTGCTCTTTTCCTCCCTTGATTTCTTTCTCTGTTGCTGCCGTCAAATGAAGTTAAATCTTCCTGCTGCTTGGTAAGAGGCATAAATTAGCAAAAGAGAATTAAAGCTCTGCCAATACCTAGGAAGGCAACAAGAAAAACAAGCAACATAAAGCTAGAGCTTGTAACTTCCTGGTCTTTTTTAAGGAATGCATCCAAAATGTAAAGCCATGCAGAGCTGTACACTGATCTAATATCTGGGTGATGTTAGCATTGACATAAAATAGAAAGCGTTTAGCAGTGACTCCAGGTGGTGGCAAGGAGATTGTGCCCATTCTTACAGCCTTTCTGGGCACAAATGTGTATTTTTGTCTCTTACTTTGATTGTTGTATGTTGTATGTATGAAAGGTCAATAAGAATGAAAAGCACTTTAAAATCTACTTGACAGCATTGCCATCTCATCACAGTGTATCTTTACTACACCTGGTTCTAAAGATGTATGAAATGCAGTCACAATCTAAGAAAAATACTCCACATTAACGATATTAACATCTGCACTCGAATATTGGAAAATATATGTAAGGCAATGACACCCCCTATGTAAAAAGCACAGATTTACAACACTAACAGGCGCTTATAACACTTAAAAGAGAACACCACCCAGTTTAAGAAACATTTTTGAATACATCTCTTCACTTTAAGAGACAGCTGTGAGAATATTTTTGCTTCTTTCAGAAGAAATTCACTTAATCATCACAAAGCTAGCTCACAAGTGATTGATACAGATTGTCTCATCTTCCAGTAAGTAATCTTTTAGACAAATTTGCTGTATGTTTTACAGTTATTAAACCCCCAAAAATGTTACCAGAAAAGTTGTTTAACCCCGTGATGTCATCATCAGTGATGGTGCCAACTCAACCCAAGACATGTACATAGATGCTTGTACCATGATTGCTGAGACTTAGGAGAACAGTTAATAAAAAACAAACAATAGAAAAACATTATATTCTGATAGCATAAATTGAAAGCCATCACTGACGATAAGAAAACCATGATATTGTTATGTAACCTTACATACTATGCGTATTTCTAAAGCCAAATAACACATTCTTCTTACAAATTAGTCACGCTAATGTTTCCTGATCTTAAAGCTTTCTGTATAGCTGAAGTTACCAGTTTAATAACTTGAAAAATTGTTCATAAGCTACTTTTTTAACTTTTAGATTTGAGTTTTTACATTTAATCTGTTATTGTAACTCACAGAGTTTTGTTTAAGCAGTTAGTTCTGTTACTGCAAGTCTTACACAGTAGTTTAATGTAGATCTAGCTGCACACAAAAAAAATCTAAAATAGTGTTTGATTTGAAGATCTGATTCTGCTAACATCATGACTGCATAGCCCACATCAATCTAAAGAATATATGCCTTCTTAATCTGAGTGGTGTCATCTTTTAAGACACAGTATACAAGGCTTAGACTTTGGTAAAAACTAACCAGAATCCTCTGCTTACACATTTATATTAACTCTAACAATCAGCCAAATGCATTATTCTACTCAATATTGGTCCTTGTTCTTGACATTTTTAGAAAGTTATACACCCTCAGCTGACAGCACTGTATGGACATGGACAGAGAAACAGTAGCAAAAAATAGCTTTCTGACAGCAAGCAAGCTAGCTAGCTAGATGCTTCACAAAAAGAAACTTAAGGGGCCCCGATTTACCCAAATAACCACACTTTCATTTGATTTCCTGCAAAATGTTGAAGTTTAACATAAAATATGAAGCTTGTAATTACCAGGTTTGATGAACGGGGGCAACAACACCCTATTCTTGTGACTTAGTTACTTGACGTACAAGATCAATGACTTGCAGTAAAATTTGAATTTTTTCCTCTGAGGCTGTGGTTGAAACAGATTTGCCATGTAGATTATTCAGCAAGCAAAGTGGTGATTGCATAATTTTATTGCCCTGTATTGTGGAAATATTGTGCTGTCCCTGGTTATAGAAACTGAAAATGTGCTGGTGCATGGTCAAAGGATTCCATGAGACTTACAGTAGACTCATCTACCTGCCTAACTATTGACTCTTAAAATAATGGTTTTTGTCAAATACTTTTTTCTTTTTGAATTGCTTTCGTGCATCATACTCCTCTAACATAAAGTGTTTGAGGTTAATTTGTCATATTGATATTTTCCTGTAATGTCACAGTATCACGTAAATGACAACATGGACAAAAACACACATATAGCACAAGCTTATAGAAAAGCACTGATGCGAAGATTAGAAAATGCACAACACTCCTGTATTTTAAATAACAGTACAAATGAATTATATATGCGTAGGCACATGTGCTCAGATCAAAATGTGAATAAACACATATTGTGCACTACCTTTAAGAGCATATCCTCTGTGAGTTTATTAATGAAAGACCAAGACTAGCAAAGTTCTGTATCTTTTCTAATCAAACTCAATGCAAACCAAAATTATAAAAAGTAATGCATATATTGTATCCAAGCACTAATTCATTTATTTCTTCTGTGCCACTGAGCGCCACCAATGTCCAGAAACTATCACCAACATGAATGAGCCACACAATAACCCTTTGAGATTTAAGCCATCATCAACTTGTCCTCCAACCCTGGGAGTTAGGGGACAAGCAAAAATTTAAATCAGACAGTTTTTAGTTTGTTGTTGTTCCTTTTATAGCCAAGGTTGAGAGAACAATTTTTTCAAAGAACAAAAATGGCATTCTGATAATATAGCATTCTGATGATGGCTTAGACCTCAGAATGCTGACCTTCTACATCCACCAAGCTGTTGACAATCTGTTTACTAGTAAGATTATACCTAGTTTCACATCTACCCCTTAAATGGAATATTTCAAGACCCTATTTTGGGCAAATAGAGCTCTTATACCAGAATAAGGGAATTTATTTGAACTGTAACATCAACTAAAATGGAACCTAACCCCAAGTTGTCAGCCTCTGACCCATTTAGGATGTTGGCTTTTTTTTTCATCTAGCATATATTTAATTTATATATATATATATATATATATATGTATATATATATATATTATCTATTCAGCATTTTGCTAAAACAAAACCCAAACCCAGCCCTAAATATTTACAGGTCATTATTTTGCATTTCTTAAATGGAGCTGTATATATGAGAATGGGCCCAGATAGTGTAAGAACATCACAGACTGTTGCTTTGGGGTTTTCAAAGGACTTTTTACATTATCAAAACAACGCAGGGCTCCTCTCAGGTTTCCTTCTTAAAAACTAAACTATTAAGATACAGCATTCCACTGGAAAGACTCTACATGTTGTCATAGAAGATTCATTTCTATTTATATTTTAGTATCCCTTTTGAGCAGACTTTAGCTGAAACAGACGGCACTGGGTATTAAAGTCATTACAAAAAAGCCAAAAAGCATTGAATGTGGATATGATGCAAACAACAGCTCGTCAGGCAGTGATGGCAGGTTCCATACAGTAAGCGGACACTAATATTTAGGACCAATGTTCCAGAAGAGTTAAGCTAGATATTTATATTTTTGCTGCTAAGCTTGACTTGTCACATAGCAAACTATAATAGATGTTCATCACAACATTATTCCCAATATTCTGTAAATTTCTAATCTAGGTTTTCTGTTCAAAGTAATCATTACAAAGCTTGATAGATTGTTCAGAAGACTGACAAAGGGCTGTTTAAGGTTCGATTTCCTTAAATGTGAGTACCAAGTAAAGATTATAATGGAGTCAAGACACATAAACAATAAATGGTGGCCACAGTTTCTCATATAAAAACGTGATTCATCAACATTGACACTGCAGTTTGCAAGAAATACGATCTAGTATACTGGTAACATTCCACTGTTTATTACTGGCCTACTGTGTTCAACATTTTTTCCCCTTTTTTGTTTTTATTTTGGTTTTTTTTTTGCTTTTTTAAGAAAATTTGTCATTAAAAATCTTTCTATAGTATATTTGTTTTCTTAAAAAATATAGAAAAGAGTAATTTACAGCTATATTACACATGAAATATCCTCTGGCTTTTGTTTTGAAACAAGTATGACGCATTTTGTTTTTTTGCAGCACATGGTGTTACAGAGTATGCATTCCAAACAACAAACATAAGTCACTACACTGTAGCAAAATAACAGAAAAAAGAGAGAGAGAAATTAAATACATGCATACATACAATACAGTGCCATGCAAACACAGTCCAGTCTGGGAAGTAAATTGATATGGGATTTGCATTTCTTTCCCATTTCATTTGCATTTCTGTCAACGTTTCATGCCTTCTTGCTATATATACACACCATGGCTTTTACATAAGACTGCAGCTGCTGCAGCGAAAAGCTTGTATAAAACTCATCATTTCTTAGTAGGGCCTGGTTGATGAAAGTGAAACTACACCAGTTTTCAAATAGCAGAAACTTTAAATATGCATTGATGGTAAAGTAATACAGGCTGAAGTCTCCTTTCCACAATTGTCTATCATTCGTTCACTGATTTACACATGAGGTCATTTTAATAGTGTTTTTGAGAACGAGCCATTCATCACACAGATGTATGCACTCATTTCGCGAACATATACACATATTTCACACTGACATTTGGTCCAAATGAACATTCTTACCTCCCCACCCCCCAAGCTGCCCGATTATTTTCCCTGTGTGAGTCACTTTCTTGATGTCAGCACAAAGGGATGAAACAGCAGTGTCCCCTCAATGACAGCCCTGTAAGAAGCAGCTTGTCCCCTAAGAAGATATTGGCCTTTAATCAGCCACATCTGCTCACATATGGGGTCTCTCTATCACATGCCACCAGCTAAGACCTGCCTGCTAGAGGTCAGAGCGTGATTGGTATCTTTGAGGGCAGCTGACCTTGGGTGTGTTTGTTTTGGGGCCTGCAACAGAGATCCTTATCGGGCCTTGGCAGACATAGATAATTCTGTTTATATTCTGGGGGAGACGGGAGCCATTTTTGCACTTCAAAAAGTGAATTTTGAAAAGGGTATTTGCAGAGGACAACTCAAATTTTTGATGGAATTTTATTTTGAAGGATTAGAGCCAAATGCACTGATACTATACTGACAAGACCAGCTTCAACCCTGCAGGTGGCAGTAATGGTCTACACCCTCATTTTTACAGTGTTGTTGTCACTTCCCATGCTAACTGTTGCCCGCTACTTTCTGTAACCTTGATGGAATAACTCATTAACAATTTCTTTAACTTGACCTCTGAATAACTCTTGCTTTCCGGATTTCTGTTTTCCTACTTGTGCAACAACAGCTAGATTCTTTTGTCTTCTTTTCACACTGACACTATATTTTACAAATAGCCTGTGCTATAATTTCCATCACAACCTGGGCAACATCAACCAGCAATCCTTAAATAAGCTCAAATAACTCGTGACTTCATGTAAATGTTCAATCTTGCCAAGACTTTTGTTCTGTACACTGTTTGGCACCACCGCTGTGCTGACTCATCTTCAGACCTTCCAATTTCAGTAACAGAAACATTTTCTGGTAGGAAGTTCGACGTTTCAAGCCTCGGAAACACTCTTTACTTTTGGTTTTGCTGCTTGGGTTCAAAAGCAGTTTATGATTTAGTTAAGTCATACTCTAAGAATCAGGCTTACTGCCTTCTCAAAGACTCCTGCATGACTGTCACTTATCACTTCCTCTTCATATGCTGCAGCCCACTGCAGTTCCTTCTGCTGTTGCCTAAGACCTGATACAACCTCTGAATTAAAGCAGAAATATTTGCTTCCCGCTTATATAAACCTTGACAGTTCTAATCACACACTGCAATGTGCAAGATAATTCTTCATAATGGACACAGTGTATGCCATCTGCCCAGTTCAGCTGTTCGGTTATTTATAATGATACAGAAAAGCATGCAGTGTGCTTTCAGCCCACTGTTTCTCTCTTTCCACACAATTTGGCTTTGTTTCTTTTCACCTTTATCAAGGTGTGAGGAGTAATATGTGTGCACAGTCGTTGTTTGCACAGTTTTAATTTGTACACTCTTTATCGCTCTTGCTGCTTTTGCCAACTTGTTTGAATGTCCTTGGCTTAACAGACTGCTATGATCCTCACTCGTTTTGAGAGAGGGCTGCAGGAGACAAACACAGAATTGCTAATATTTAAATGGAATAACATACTGTGTGTTCAGGATTTACTTACAGATTGAGCAAGCATGTGTTCTGCTAACTAACTTGTTTCTATATACCAGAGTTGGAAAAGAGCCTTAGAACCATGACCGTGTTGCAGTTTGTGCAAATGAGATACACTGTCCAGACTGAAGGACTACAGGACTGACCAGTAGGGCTGCACTCTCTTCTGGCCAGCTTAGCTGCTATTGGCTAGGAGTGATGACCTCTCACTCCTCAAGGGTCATGTCATATTCCCCTGCACCTCAAGAGGTACCAGCACTACTATTGACTGCTATCCTTACAAACTGTTCAGACGTTTGTCACGTGATCCGGATTCTCCCTGACTTCAATGCACTCTATCTCCTCCCTTTCCCTTTCCCTTTCTCTTTCCCGCTCCCTTTCCCTCTCCCGCTCTTTCCGCTTGGCCCGTTTCTTTTTCTTGTGCCTCTTTTTGGACGGCGGGAAGAAGGTCAGGAAGACAGGCAAAATGACAAAGCAGTGCAGCACAGTGCAGCCCGCGGTGAGGAGGGAGCACTTGAACAGTGTGTAGGTCAGATTGGAAGGCACAAACACCAGGGGCATGATCCCAATCACAAAGCAGGATGTGTTCTGCAGGATGGCAGCCCCGTGCTCCTCCAGAGCCAACTTGATGCACTGCGTCCTAGTGTGCTCGGTGGCCAGCACAAAAGTATACAGGTGTGGTGCACAGTGATCCATGGCAAAGTTGAGGGTATAAATAAGGCACAGGATTGAGATGCTGTCCATGCCGACATTCCAGAGAGTCATCAAACCCAAGACACCCAGCTCCACGGATGTAACTGTGAGGATGAGCCAAAAGTTTCCCAATGGGTTGATGACCAGGAAGAAAGTGAGGATGAGCATGGTGAGTACGCTGAAGCCTGAGGTCAAAATGGGGGAGATGACAGAGGAGCTGTACCGGTCCATGAACACAAACGTTGGATTGAAGGCAATGAATTTGATGCTGTTGATCAGCATCAAGGGCCGAAGCTTTTCCAAAAGCTCCACCACCTCCTCACGTTTCTTCTCAGTGGTCCGCGCTACCAAGTACATCCTCGAAGCAATGATGTCGTATTCATCAGTCTCGCTGTTCTTGGAAAATATGATGTCCTCTGTGAAGTGCTGGTACTCTGGGCTGCGCAAGAAGGAACCTTTAAGGATGGTGATGAAGTCGTTCTTAGTTGACGCACTCACATTCACTACCCGCAGGTAGTGGAAAAAGTTGTCCATCCAGGAGATCTTGTTGAAACCGTGACTCAAAGTCTTCAAGTGCTCCTGCACTGTGGAGTTCCAGTACTCAATGGGTTCATAAATATAAAATCCAATCACTGGACTGTAGTTACTAAAGTACTTCTGCTGGGTCAGAGCGTACGAAACACTTGGAGAGTTACTCGCCAACAGGTTCACAATATTTGATCCATCACTGATTTGTAAACATCCCATGAATGAGAAAGAAGCATAAATAAGATAGAGAATGACCACAAATGGTTTGACATAGGTGTTGGTAATCCATTCCGTGTAGTGCTCTCGCAGGAAGTGTTGGATGAAGTGATTCTGGTATGGTACACTGTCATGGTGTGTGGACAGGTCGTGGCCATCACTCATCATGGTTTTAAACCACGTGGGCTGGCGGTCCAGGTACTCCACTGAGGGGATTTTACAGCAAAAAACACTGTGGTAGCGGTTCTGCTCAAGCTGTCCGGCAAACACCAGGCAGGAGCCATAGAAAGAGAAAACATAGAAGTAGTTGACCAGAATGGCCACACACATGCTCTGACAGAAGATTTTCACAGACTCGATGTTAGTAAAAGGGCTAGCTCCCATGCCAAAGGTTATGATGTAGAGTGAGCTGGTCATAGTGTAGCACACCATCACGTCGGCAAACGCGTCTGCAACTCGCTCCTTGAAGGGGAGGTTTTCCCTGGTTCTCCTCCAGCCTGCCAGCAGCTCAAACACCCCTTTGGTTCCATGACCTAGAAGCAAAAAAGAGAAATGTGTAAATTCTAATATGTACATGCTACCAGAGGCACGATACGACTGCTCTATTTGCATTATATAAACATTTTAAAAGTACTGTTATTTTTACCTCTAAGCAATGTGGTTAATTTAATGGTGTAATTGGTGTGACTAGACTGAATTGAAAAACAACAGACCCACAACAAAAGTTTAACTTGAAGAAAAAAAAATATTGCAGAAATAATACATACACAGAAATTATTACATCAAATTAAGTTTATTTATTTATCTGTGTTTCTGTGAAACCTTGACAGCAAGTAAAATTTGTGACAGATTAAGAGCTTTTGAAAGTATTCATTCATATTTTTCATTTGCCAAAGTTCTGTTTGATGTGAACCAAAGAATAATCCAACCAAGGTGACCTTGAAAATCTCACAATGTACTGGTACTTCTAGCATGGGACTTGTTGAATGTTCACATATGTCTTTTGTTTTTTTCCAACCATCAATGCAAAATCCAACTTTATAGATAAAAAGATAAACAACAAAAAAACAGTTATTGCAATCATTGTTAATTTTGTCACACATAAAAGCTATATATGGAAACATCTGCTTTAGATATGATGACTTTACAGAATATTCACAAAGCTTTTATTTAAACTTTTCGGACACTAAACCGGAGGTCTAGGATGGAGGGACTTTAAATCTTTAAAATCTTTAAATATGCAATGAGGGACTTGGAACTTGGTTATATACACATGCATTGGACAGACGTCTGCAGTTGTCATAATTTTTCTGTATTTCTTCCTTAAACATAAAAAATACTAAAAAAATAAATACATAATACTCTTTTTGTGGCCTGCAAGCTTTGTATTTCATCATTTTTGGCAATGACAATATAGATGCTGTATTTCAAAGCGTTAGAGGGCATGAAGCTCTCTTGGCTGAATCATGAATACAATAATGAGCATTTTTATGTCGGCTATAATAAAAAATGTCAAATGTCTGTGTTTAAAAAGGCCAAATAAGAGCAATTAACAATAATCCCTAAACTCGGTATTAAAATAATGTACAGGCGCCAGCCTTCGAATAGATGCACTTTTGGTATCAATTTGAAAACCCGGTGTTGCCCCCTTTTTTGAAAACCTCAGAAAACCTCAAACTCGATATTTTTAGTAGATGCGCCTATTGTATCAATTTCAAATTCCAACGTCACCTCATTCTGAAATGACGTAGGATTACATACACAAACTTGGGCGCCCTTGTGTGTGAGAGAGAGAGACCCTGATTGTTAGTACACTCTTATTTTTAAAATTTTACCATGAGTGACAAAACTGCTGAGAAGTCTCACCATGACAAACCAGATTAAAAGTTCAAATTCAAATCTGAACATGGTGACGGCTCTTCCATCTCTCTTCATTTATGAGATAGAGTTTTACACCATCCTCTTTACCATGCATCACTAAACAGCAACCACATATGTATGCAGCAGGCCCATTCATGTGAGTCAAATCTGTGGGATTTTCACCAGTCAAAAATACAGCCATGAATGCACAACCTTCAAAGGCATGAGAAAAGCCACAGTGCAAAACCTCCCACGCTGGAACACCCGCACACCCACGCACGCTGTTCATTTACTTGTAAGATGCCAGAGCTGGAATGCTAAAAGCAAATGTGTTATGAATTTCTGAACACGAGAATCAACTTAATGTTCTTCCAGCATGTAAATATCTCAGCACACTGCATTTAGCCTATTCGTACATTTCTGTGCCAACATTGGCATTAAAATGTTCCTCTCACATGTAGCAGGTGGATATAGAAGTAAGAAAGATTGCCACCCTTGACAGCATTATAAATTTTCCCTTGTTTGACACACAGGAGAAAAAAAAAGTTAATTAACTATAAAGGATTAGCCCTATGTAATGAGTTGGCTAGATGGCTCTTCCTGCTTTTAGTATTATTAAGCCATACAGCAAGTCAATCAGTTAGTGTCAGCTGGTTTAGAGGTGGAGAGAGAGAGGAAATTCACTCCCTTGGTTTTTACAGCATTAAACTGAGGGAGTCCACATGCGTTACCCCTCACCAGTTACCAAATAGGATGTTAAGTACTGTGTCATTTTCTAGACATGATTGGAAAAGCTCTGGGATTCATTACGGTGACTGATTGCTGGCAGGTGGAAGTGGATAAAAATAATGAGCCCATCTGGTAAAGCGTCCCTGGTTAGTAGCAGTACTAACATCGACAGAGAACATTTCTCACCAAGATATTTTCATGACTGCACATATTTGCATTTTTGTTCGAATAATCTTTGCCGGTGGATCATTTTATTTTATCAGAAAAAAAAGCAGAGAACAAAGCTGTCATGTGAGTAAGAGAGAGAGAATATGTAGAATGCACTGTAAGTACCTAACAGTAAATTTATTCTTATTTAAAATTAGGGATCCATATCTTCAGCTTTATTTGATAGATACAGTGAAGAGAGGATAGGAAAGCAGGGGAGGACATGCAGCAAAGGGCCGCGGGTCGGACTATGGACCCAGGCCGGCCACTCTTGGCCATACTGCATGTGGTCGCCTGCTTAACGCACTGAGTTAAACCGGTGCCCCAGATCCAACGTACATTAGACAAATATGATTAAACCTTTATTTCCAAATCAGCACAACAAGACAAAATCAATCTAAAGTTTACAGGTAAACAACAATAGCATCAACACCAAAAATCTTCACTCCCATATTTTATCTCAGGCTAAACCAACATGGTCAGACACCAGCAGCTGTCTGCGTAAAATAACAGTCTAAAAAGCATGTGGTGTTCTGATGTAGTGCACACTGGTAAGACTCTTCAAACAGTTCAGATTTAAGAAGCATTAAGACAGTAAGTTTGGCAGTATTATGATCAAGGCTGGTTTCTAGTAAGAGTATAATTCATTGTATCACTGACAAACACTTGGGAGGCTTCACACCTGTCTGTGTGAAAATGCCTTTGTCTTTGAAAGCTTGTGCCGTTCCAATGTGAGAAGAATCCTAATTAGAAGGTAGAAATTATGTAGCAGAGTGCATGGAAAGATCCAAAACAGTGACATGCTTGCTGAGGTAATGGGTGTTCACAGCCATGTCAAACCAAATCAGACGCTTCATGTGGCGTGAACAGGGATGTACTGGTTTCACCTGAAGACTGTCCAGTCCATTGAAATCGTACGTCTCCAAGCGTATCAATTCTTCTCATAAATGTTCTGATAACAGTTGCATAGCACAAAACTATGATGTCAAACTTATGACATTCGACTTTGAACATCTGGGTCATCTGGCCTTTTATCTACTCTTTTTCTACACTGACTTTATCTCAGAGGTGATAAAACAGTTGCATTGATGAATACGATACGAATACGAAGACCTGCTTTTTTAACACAATGAAAATGGATCAGGATTTATTGAGGAAGTCGTAAAACTCCTAGCATTTACTGGCTCAGCAGAGACTTGTAATGGGTTGAGGCCTTTAAAAAAAAGTATTTTTCTGACTCACGTTTTCTTCAGCCGTTTACACAGACATCGTAATTTCACATGACAAATTTGCAGCATTTATTTTCTCGATTTTCCTGATTTTGCAAGCAAATAAACAGATCTGACCAATCAGACACCCTTCATTTGGCAACAAGTGTGCTCATAGCGCAATACTTTACTGAATGTACAATGATATGGAAACAATGAAATAATCCTGTTTTTACCTCAGACACACCACTAAACGCTGCTCAGGGTCAATCCTTTCTCTGCCTCCTCAGATGTGGTCCCAACTCTGCCAACAAGAGCTCAAACCGCCCAACTTACATTATGAAATAACTCTAAAAGCAGCTTCAACTCCTGGATCAAACCATAACATTTCCCTGCTGGTGGCTTCTGTTGAGAATATGATGAACCGTGGATCTCTGGTTTTCCTTTTCTTGTTTAGAAACATCAGGACTAGCTAATCATTGCTTTATGCTGACTACATTTTTTTTCATAGTGTATGTTTTGAGAATGTATTTTTCACAAAATGATGTGTATATACTTTACACAACAGGTTTTCATTTGAAAAATTCAAAATTTCATGTCATTTTTTCTGCAGTGTGATCAGTGTGTAAAGGCCTTTAGAGTTAAAGTTGTTTTTTGTTATAGCCACATGCCAGCAAGACTTGTATTTTTGCATGCATCTGTGCTGTTGCTTCTTTTGGTTTGTTTCTGAAAGTAAAACTACAATAAGGGGGAAAATGTATTTTAATGGTTTTTTAATGGTTCTTTAATTGTGATTCCTCTGTAACTAAGACTCTTCACCATGTCAAACCATATTATGCCTCCATTCCCTCAATAAATTTTATCTATTCTAGAAATTTCCCATTTGCTTTCTCAAAAACATCAGTTTAGGGTTTGGACCTAGGGTTGAGGTCATCACCACTGATGACTTAGACCTCAGAGAGTTAAAAAACAAAACAAAACAAAACAAAAAAGTTCTACAAAGTCTTGAGAATCAGTGAGGAAAAAATAATGAATCTAACTGATTTGCGTGAAGTGATATTCAGACTATCACTACATTCCCTTTTGCTTCTCTCTCTTTTTATTTAAGTTTTGGAGGTATTGCTATAGGATTGGGTTAGTCATCACTCATTACAATTTAATGACCAACAAGCCCATGTCTTCGGACTGTGAGAGAAAATCCAAGATACCATTCAGAAAACGTCTCCAGCCAGCCACTGTTCTCAAACTCCAAACCTTCTTTTTTATGGTTAGAGATTTTCTATGAGCAAGCAGCAGGGGGAATTTATTCAACGAGTGTAGAAGCAGGAGGGAGAAGAGCACGTGGCTGGAAGCATGACTGTCGCTCAATACTAATCATCTTTGAAGGAAACTGACAATACTCTCACTGTCTCGATGGTGAATTATGCAAAATTGAATGTCCAAATTTTAATGTGTGCGTCCCTGCTAATACAATTGGATGACAAAGGCTGATTGGTGAGAGGTAACACATCAGCAGAGGAACAGAGGGTACAAGCGGTCCCCAACCTTTTTCGCGTCACAGACCGATTTAATGTCAGACAGTATTTTCAGTGACTGGCCTTTAAGGCATCGCAGATAATTACAACAAAATGAAATGATACAACCAACACAAAAACTGTGGTATTTTGTAAATATAATAATAAACATGAATTCACTGTATAATTGTATAACTTTATTAGCAGCGTCCTCCCGAAATGCACCTACAACATTGAGAGTAACATCCTCCTCTCTGCCCCTTAATGCTCTCTGGTTGCTATTGTAACGTGTAAACATTTCTTTCAAAATAAGACACACAACTACAACATGGGAGAAGACCCAGGGAAACCGAGTTAAAGATAAAAACCCTGAAAACCATAAGTTTCACACCTGAGCCCCAAGTCTCACGGCCCAGTGCCAAACGACTCACGGACCGGTATCGGTCCATGGCCCGGGGGTTGGGGACCGCTGCTCTACACAATAACACTGTGACTCCCATCTTTTTAGAGCCATGACGGCAGAAAAGACCACACCCTCATTTGCTGTTTACTCTCGCCATCTTCACCCACACACAAACACACCCACACACGGACGCACTACAGAACAAGCACACCAAACAGAAATGGCAAATAAAGTGAGTCTGGCTTTTTTCATGGTGGTTTAACATACGTTTGGTAACTTCAGTACTTGGTTCTTGTGCAGTACCCATACGGTAAAAAAATACATTTTTCCTGGCCAAAATATATTTCAAATATATGGTAAATATATTTTGTATTTGTGATGCTCCAAAAAATATATTTTTGAAATTGAAAATATATTTCTTTCAAACCAAAATACATTTCAAAACATATTTTAGGGTGAAGAAAATACATTTCCAACCTTACAGTAGAATGCATATCAAAGTATCCTTTATTTAAAATGTATTTAGTGCAATAATGATGATAATGATAATAATACTAAAAGTAACATGTTTTATGCACATCTGCAAAAAACAGTTGGATTCAAACAAAACAGAGTCAAAGGTCTATCACGAATTAGGTTGTTTATTCATTTGCTTACAGTATTTCACATTACACAATATAGAATAGAATAGAATAGAATAGAATAGAATAGAATAGAATAGAATAGAATAGCCTTTATTGTCATTGTACAGGGTACAACGAAATTGGAGTGCCACTCCCTTGGTGCAAAAATACAATAATAAATATAAATGTAGAATATAAAAGGTACATTAAAACAAACAATAGTAAGTACAATATATACAGGATAGCAGCATTAATATAATGACAGTATGGATAGCAGCATAATAAATGACGGTGACAGTATGGTGTAGCTAAGCAGTTTCAATTGTTTTTATGCTTATTTACTATGGTGATAGCTCTGGGAAAGAAGCTATCCCGGAATCTGTTTGTTCTGGTTTTATGTGACCTGTACCGTCGGCCTGATGGTAATAGTTCAAACACTTGATTGCTGGGGTGAGAATGGTCCTTGATGATATTGCCAGCTCTGCTGAGGTACCGAGAGTTTGCAATGACCTCCAGGCTGGGCAGAGAGCAGCCAGTGATCTTCTGGGCTGTGTTGATGACCCTCTGCAGTGCTTTCCTGTCTGCAACTGAGCACCCTGCATACCATGTTGTTATGCCGTACGTTAGGATATCTCACTATAATGTAGCGTTCATTGACTTTGAAATTATCTGTCAGTGATACAGTAAACAAGATACAACAACTGCTATGTACACTTTAGTTTTTGACAATATAAACAATATAGTACTTAAAGGAACACACTCCACTTTTTTTTGGAAATAGGCTCATTCTCCATCTCCCTCAGAGTTAAAAATGCAGCGTCTTCTTTCTAGATCCGTACGTTCATAGGACTCTGGAGCGTGATCTTACGGGATGGGGCGTAGCCAAGATTTTTGGTCGAGGCGCCATATTAGCAGGCCAAACAAATGCTTGCTGTGTGGCCGGTTGTAATGTTAGATTGCACTACTGGCAAAGGAATAAGCTTGAAAACAGGCTCTCTTTTCATTGTTTCCTCACCTGGAAGCATCATGAGGGAGCTTATGTGTTGGATGTTACCAAAAGAAGGCATCTAGCCTGGATAGCAGCTGCGAGACGAGCTGATATTCAGTTCTCTACCATCCCCAGATATCTGTTGGTGTGCTCCAGTATTTTCATTCAGGTAAGTTCTAAATAAGTTCATATTATTTTTTATAGCCTGTTAGTTTTATTTTCAATGCGCTCTGAGATCATAGCACAAACTTAGAACAAACATGCAGAACTACCTTCTATTTATAGTGTTGCTAATTATTTGGCATTATTGCAGCAAACCAGCCCATGAAATGAATGAAACACATCCTGACTGGGTTCCAACACTACACATGGGGCACTACGAAATCCCTGCTTCAAACTACATGCTACATACCACCATGCCAATCAGATTACTTCTTCCATGTGTGGGTAAAAAGGTGACCCTCCTGGATAAGATGGCAAAGGTTTGCTGCGTTTTGGTGAACATGTGCCCCAGTGTGGTAGTAAAACCAGGGGAAAATGCTCTTGTTAAATACTCTTAAGTCTTGTGCTATTTATGTAGTGATAAGTTTTCAAAAGAGACAGTAAATTACAGAATGGTAGTAGTGGGTGATATTATTTAAATGCTGTCATGATTTTATGTGAACATTTTGTCATTTGTAAACTATACATAACATTGATTCTACACTGTAACTGATTTGATGTTCTACAAAGTGCTTTTAATTAAAAATAGGCAAACATTTCTTTGTTTCTTTATTCAACTTTTGAACAGTGTTACTTAGTACATATTCAGTAAATGCAAATTATTTACATGGCCCCCTAAATTAAAACATTTTGGGTTATTCAGAACAGAACTAAGCTTGGAAAGATATTGTCCCATCAGTTGATCCAACTCCTTCACAGTAGCAGGTGGAACTTTTCTTTTTTGAGGATGGCTTCTTTTACCTGTCACAACGAATGGTCTGTTTATGTTTTGATCAAGAACCTTTTTTTGGGCAGCTGAAGAGGAGAAGTCTATCTTATTGCCAACCTCTGGCTGTATCTTGGTCATATTACCAGGCAAAAACCAGTATGCAGGTTCATCTGTAAAAGTCCTTGTGCCACAGAGCCGCACTGTTGCTTCTACATTAAACAGAAGAGCAGCGACATGGCTGCAGGTCTCCACGACTCCGGCCATACAGGTGCAGTGGGCGGCTTCAACCTTCCCTGTGATGCTCACAATGACCTGTGGCTGCAATGCCGCAATTCAGTCTTTAAGAGTGCAGTACCTGAAACACACACAGACAAAGTTCATTTAAAGACAAGAACTTTAATAAGCCAAGGCCGACACAAATGTGTTTTATCTACTTTCAAATCCATTTATCATAAATGTAACAAATAAAGTGTTTTTATGTATCCATGTATAGAACACAGCATCTTTCTAAATCTGCCTGTTTCTTTATAGAAACCTATCAGCAAAAAATGAACCTAAAGTATGTAATGCAAGGATGTAATCACTTTCAAGAGGGAGAAAACATAATGTTCAACTTTAAGTGACAATTATGGACACCTAATATGATAAGGAGATTCTGCAGGTCATTAATCAATGTATAAAACTAAAACAGAATGTATTTTTAGTGACACAGGACACAAACAAGGAAGCAAGATGTGTAATTAGGATTATTTATAATAAATATGAATTAATTAGGGCAATTTCTTTAACCATAAAGAATAACTAAATCCTTCAGGACAATGTCACATCAATGCACTGAACTCACTATGTTATCCCTCTAACAGAGCCTCTACATGTTCTCACTGTAATTTCCCCCTCATGAATGAATTTATGCTTGCACTAATTTGAATGTTCGGGGGGAATCAAACGCATTTTACTCACAGTACTCAAGCTGACTTACCTTTGCTTGAATGACGGCGTACTCACAACGTGGAGGCTTAAAAATAGCCAAATCTTGTACCCAGTCCTTGGTGAATTGGATGTGCGCCTCCAGAGATTTATAATTGCGAAACTGGTGCGCCGTGTATGCGCTGACTCCACAGACAAGGTACGTGAGTAGATCATGCTAAGTCAATAGCGGTTTGGTCTTCAGGGTTTCTACTCCACGGCAGTATTTCATACGGGTCCACATTTCAACAATCAAGTACCGTCTCTTTGCATCTGGACACAATCTGTCTCTATACCGTCATTTTTCTTTTGAGCTACGTTTCAGAATGGTTCGTAGCAATCTTGTTTTGATTCGTGGCCTGCCAAGATGGTGCTGCGCTCCCACAATGCATTGCGACATTACGTCAACTCCAAAGCCCTTCGCGTGCAGGAGAGTATGCGCATGCGCATTGCCATGGTGGTTTAAAAAATAAAGATATAATGAAAAGTAATTAATAAAAATTAAATATTTAAACATTCCCACAAATGTGCAATGAACGTGCAAAAATTCTCTTTATTAGTTGTTGCTGTTTCTTTCTTTCTTTCTTTCTTTCTTTCTTTCTTTCTTTCTTTCTTTTTTTTGAAAAATAACGACGTCTCTGAGGCGCGAATTCTGACAGTGAGAGGAACGGCCGGATACAGGAGACGGGAAGAAACAAGCTGATTATATTCGCTTTAATTAAGTGGTTGGAAGATGTAAAATTCTCAATTCTGCCAACTGAACATATACGAGATTTTAATGAGGATGAATAATTAGCCGGCATGGAGGAAACGGACCTTTATTTGGTGGAGTGGCAACAAGAAGCCACAAGGCGGGTGGCCGGTCTATGAAGCCTCCATCATCAAGCTAGCAGGTGCCTTTTCTCATATAATATTACTTTATTCTCGCTTATTTGTACGGGCGTGGAGCTGCCACCCAGGCAAAGAGAAATATAAGTATATCACGTTATAACGTGAAAAGTTTATCGTTCTAACAATATACTATCATGTTTATACAATATACATCATTATCACGTCCGTACAATATTGTGCGAACGTGATAATTATGTATATTGTAATAAAGCATAATGTTAGAACAATAAACTTTTTACGTTATAACGTGATATAGCTCTATTTTTCTTTTGCCTGGGTGGCAGCTCCACGCTTCCATAATTTGGTAATCAAAATATGTAATTTAATTGATTATATTGTGACGTACTTTTGCCTTTTCTTATTATTCTGCCTTCTCAGAAAGGGAAAAAAATACAAATAACTGTTTTACACTTGTTATATACAATAACTATCAAAACCTATTCACATTTAATTTGGCTTTCACAGAAATCCCACCTGTCCTTCTGGCTACAGAGTACTTACCAAGGTTAGAAACAAAGCACAGTTATGCTTAATTAGTGTTCGCTAATTACAATGTTCCACATTTCCTTGCTTTTTAAGTCATTTTTAGGCTTTTTAGAGTTTTTGTTTTTTTAGCAGTAATGTTTCTGCCTATTTATTTCAGCCCATGAAATCGAATGCGGATCTTCCTGATGTGAGATTTACATAAATGTAAGTAATTTTGTTTGTCATTGTCATTAATGTTGTTGCTGTTGTTGTTTTTGTTTTTGTGCAGTTTGCAATCATATAAACCTAGCAAGCATCAGTCAGCACAGTGACTAACCTAAACAGATTCTTGCTTTATTCACATATATTATATGTAATTATATATACCTGCACATTGTACCTAGGGTTGCAGCCACTTGGCCCCACCCGATTGTTGTGACAGCCCTGATTGTACTTATACACTGCATCTGAACAGGGAACAGTCTGCCACATTAATGTATTTTTAAGTGACTTATTTGTAATACATGAATTTGTTTCTTACAGATGTCAAAGTCTCAACCTCATGCTGCCCTCCCCATCCTCCTAAAGTAAGTATTTGTTGTTGTAGTTTTTATACAGTGTCTGTGTCACATGCTAAACATAATTATTGAAATAACTGTTTTCTAACAGATTTTCCAAAACACTAGTTATGTTTGTTGTCATTCAGACCAGTACTACTGCTTAGACATTGCTTAGTGGTCATGCATGTTTGACAAGCTTGTTATGATACCAAAACAGTAGGCCTGTCACAATAATCGATATATCGACTTAACACACAGTACATGTACATGACCTCAATAATTGTTGATGATGCAATTTATCTGCCATTATATTTACAAAAATAAAATATAATAATAACAACACAATAACATTTCTATTTGTTAGAGAAATTTACTATTTATTCAAGTTTTTATGGTATCTAATATTTTGATACCTAATTTCCATGATCTAAATATTTATTTATTTTATTTTATATTTTGTTGGTTTGTCAATTGAAAGTGTGTAGATCTTGCATTATTGTGGTGTTATATTATGATTATACATTCAAAGACATAAAATGGTCTTAAAATGACAATGACATAACTTGTCGCAATTGTTTATTGGTCAATATACCGACCAACAAAAAGTTGTTATCGTAACAGGCCTTCAAAACAGACGGTTTTATGATTGATAAATTCAAAAAATAAATACATTTAATTTCTCTGAGATTCTCTAATATTCAGTTACAGTTCACAGCACAGCTACCTGTACATGCAGTATTATACTGTAAATATAAATCTCTGCATTTAGCATCCCACTAGAAGAGTCACAGTTACTGCCTCTTTTTTTTTTTTTTTTTACAAATACCTGTACTATTACTAACACATTTACTGTTTTACTTTTAGCCTGTGGATACAAATGCAGATTTCCTTAATGTAAGTTGTGCATTTTAATTACATCATGTTATTTTTATTATTATTTATTTATTTTATTTTACATTCAAATATTTCAAGCTTCTTGGTTAAAGAAGCTTGATTGCTAGTAGGTAAAGAATAGTTCACCTATAATTGATATTCCCAATTAATTTCTCACCCTTTGTTTGTTTGCCTTTTTTGACTATAACAAAACATTTTTGCAGGATATATATGGTGAATTTATATGCATAGATACAGTCGTAGTGCTTGACACATGCACAGAGCAGTAGATGTACTAAAAGGAAATAATTACAATCATGATGTTGATTGCTGATGTCAGTATATATATTTTAGAGGAATGTTTTGTTTTCACCCAAATGAACTATATTGCTTCGGAAGAGATTTATTACCCTACCTGACTCTTATATATTGTTCTGTTTTTGTTTGTTTGTTTGATTTTGTTATTTTCAGGTTCAATGGTGCGTGTTCTTCTAATGGCTGCCTTGCCACTGGAGGTTTTGATCCACAGCAATTTAAAAGGTAAACAGCTTTGAAAGTCAGTTCAAATGGTTAGCTAATAGTATTCTAAAAAGCCTACAACTCTGTCACCAGTTTCTTTACCAAAAGTACCCATAAAAGTATATCGCATATCATTGTAGTTCAAATGTTTAGTTGTACAAATATCAGATTTTGGAAATCTAAAACTAGTCAAACACTCAAATGTTCATGCTTTTATAGGAGGACAGAGCAAAACGGACATCGGCGCGAGAGCGAAGAACTGCCCTTCATAAGGACACTATGACAGCCATATATAGTAAGTGAAGACTTTCTGTGTATCTAAAATTGCATACAGCACAAGTAACTTACTTTGCAACCATTAAAATAGGTTGTAAAGTAAGTTACCAATACAAATAGATGATGATGCATTGTAGTGGTTGGTCTCAGACAAAGAAGGTCAACAGATTTATGAATGCTGGAGGGTAAGGAGAGACAACCAAAAGGGGTGTTAGCATTACTGTAATGTGAACTGGATAGACTTTCCATCTAGGAAAAAAAAGAGGTAAAATTATGCGTAAAATATATCTGTATTAATATCTGTATCTATATAAACAGAAATATCTGTTTGCTAAATGAAGCCAGCTAACATAAATCATATTTTTATTTTAACTCTGATAAAAGTAATAGAACTGTGACTTTTGTTTGTTACAGTGGCGGTAAGGAAGAGGTTTCCCAATGTGTCCAGAAGGGCTTTGAGGATTGCAGTGAAAGCTGGGGGAACTGAGACTGCCGGAAAAGGAAAAGAAATTACATTTTAAGTATGTTGACTTATGTTCATACAATCACACACACACTTACACACACACACACATATATATACACACATATATATGTATGTGTGTGTGTGTTTTAGAATGTTTAAGTATGTAATGAGAATAAAATTATAAAATGAATATTCCTTGCTTGATTGATATGCTATATGTATGTTTTAAACATCAAATAAAGATTTCTTTCAGCTGTTACATGTGAATGTGTTTTCTTAGAAATATATGAAGGGTTAAATTTATATATTTTTGAATGATTTTAAATAAGTTTAAATTGTATTTTGAAATATATTTTATAAATATATTTCAATATATAAATATATTTATATTTTATAAATATATTTCAAAATATTAAAAAAACAGCCAAAAAATATATGTGTTAAAACACATTTCAAAATATATTATAAATATATTTTTAAATATATTTTAAAATGTATTTTAGCACATATATTTTTTGGCCATTTTTTGTATATTTTGAAATATATTTCAAAATGTATTTTAAAATATAATTTTTTTACTGTATGGGATCTGAACAGCTAAGTATACTGACTGAGGGTGGAGAATAACAGCTTCTTAGAACCAATTTCAACTAGCAAAGGCAATTAACTTTCGGAGTTCTAAATGATTATAGGTGGTAACCCTAACCCCAACTGTTCCCTATACAATTCTATATTATGAAATAGAGCATAATGGACGTCTTTGGAAAAAAATGTGAATTGTTTTTAGTCAGTTAGCATGATTATTTTCCTGTTCCTAATTGGAACCACTTGAAGAAACAATGTATTAAAATCTAAATTTAAATATTTGGATTGCCTGGGGTTAGAGTTAAGGAAGTCCCTTGGGGGTCACTGATGGCAACTTTGGGGTAGTAGGGTTACCAAGGAGGTTTATCCTAGATCCCTTGTTAGTTTATATCTACCTAGATGCAATTTTTTAATGGGGAAACAGACAGCAACAAGAAGCACTCATAAAGGCACCTCACTCAGGCAGTTTTAAAGGAATACTATTGTGTTTTGATTATATTCATTTTGTTTTCTTAGATTCAAAATGTGACATAATATTTGGACGCAAACTATAGTCTAATATTTAGAATCCCCCATATACCAATATAATTTCCTAAATGGCAGCAGAATTTTAATCATAGTTTTTAAGATAGCACATTTTATGAAAATGTGACCTTATTTGACCTTAAAGAAAAGGTCAGCAGTTTAAAGTAATGTCCATCCATCTATCTATTCTCTCCCGCTTAACCTTATCAGGGTCGTGGGAGGGCCGGAGCCTATCCCAGCTACCACAGGGCGAAAGGCATGGTACACCCTGGACAGATCACCAGTCCATCGCAGGGCTAACACGGACAACCATTCCACATTTATCATTCCCTATTAGTCTATACGTTGTCAATACAAACACTGGCAATAAGTTTGAAAATTCCTCTATATAGTATTATCACTTTGACCTTCAGATCAACCTGTTGACCTTGAAGGAGAGGTCAAAAGTGAAATCATATTTTAATTCTTCACACAATACTTTCTATATGTTCACAGTACACACCAAACTTGTAAGAATCACAGTTTCTAAATTATAAGGCTTTATGTCGATTCTATAAAAAAATCATTAAGTTGACCTTGAAGATCTTGGTGGATATAAACCAAAATTTAATGAATGATTAAAATACTACACTCCACACTCCTATAAAGTGTTATCATAATTCATTGTGTTCATAGACAGAAAACATGACATGCATACACAAACGCAAATCCTACAGAAAACATGACTCCCTTGGCCGGCATAACTCAAGGTGGGTGTGTATTTGTCCTCAGTCATTGCGCAGATGTAGCGGTTTGCAGTACCTGCAATATTTTCTAATGTCTAGTCTCGGTGCTCTATTTAAAAGAGAAGTGTGTAATATTGTAGATTTTTGATTCTGAGTACTAGTGTGACACTCAGGTCACTAAAGCATTGCCGTCTTCTTTTGTCTCAATTAAGGCAAATCATGAAAATCAGGTCATAATCTTATTTTTTGTAGAACCAAAAGAAGTCAGGCAAGCTTACACTCATGACCTTCCTGTCTCTAGCACTGTCTGTTTCGTTCGGGCCATTTTCTGGTCACAATTACTGATTTGTACTGTGATCATCTTTAATAATTTGTTCTGACAACAATGATCAACTTTTGCACTGAGACAGCGGCTTCAACACATCTATACACCCTCTGAACACTTTCATGTACTCACCTTTTACCTTTATGTTTAATGTGGTACAGCCTGTGCTGCCTGCCAACCACTACGGCAGTTAGTCAGGAATCAGAGAGTGATAAAGAGAGGGCAACAGATGAGAAGCTGTAGCTCAGAATGAAAGGATGAAGAGGCGAGTGGTGTTGTATCTCAAGCCTCTCCCAGGCTCCAGGTACAATCCTTAATGGATTGTAAGAGGGCAGTTTGTCACCAGCTGTCCAGCAGGCTATTTTCTGCTGAGAAAGGGAGGCGGAAGGGTAAAAAATAACAGTCCTATTGTCCCACAGTCTGACCATTGGTCTCCTATAATGAAGGTCTCGGCTGCATTTGCCCTCTCCTCCTCTGGCCCATACCAAAAAGCTACCGAGTCATTACACTAAATTACTGCTCTAAAACTTCTGGGGCACACACTTCCAAAACACATCCATCACATACTGAGAGAGCATGCCAGCCACTCCCGCCCACCGTGGATTCTCCCAATCAGGATGACTGTTAAACGTACTGGCTTGTCACGCAAGTGGAGATGACAGAGGAGCCAATATCACAAGGAGGAGGTCTCAGAATAGAAAAGTGACCCAAACTCAATAAAAACGGATGAGCGGAATGAAACTGAGGATGAACACTGGGGAACCCAGGGACAATCTTCACATCCAAATAAATATCTAGGTGATAAACACCACTTTGCTTTTTTGCAAGCAACAGGTAAATTTCTCCAAGTTTAACTTCTACAGTATCTGCTTGGCTAATTGCAACTGGTTGCCCATGCTCTTTTACTTAGATGTGAGCTCAACCCTGTTCAAATGATAAAGGTGAAAATATTCCTGGAGGGTTCTGCAAATCTTTGATGTGGTCAAAAAAATTCCTGTAAGTGCTTATTGTTGGGTGGCATCTTAGGGCTTTACGAACAAAACCAAAAACACAAAAACACTTGAGATAGGTACACGCAGTAAAATGTTATGATGTGGGAATGCTGGACTGCATCTGCCGGGGATGCAATAAGGAGACACGAATAACACTTTTGGATTGGCTACTTTCAGACCTCCTGCCCCCAAATACACATGTATTTCATCACCCTGAGACATGTTTTCCTCTAAAAAAAAAGCAGTTTCTCTGAAATTGCGAAAGTTTTCCTGAACAATTATTTGGTTTCAAACCAAGCCAGTCGCATTTGATTCCATCCACTCATTTTTTTTTTCAGTTATCCAGTTCACAGTCAGTAGGATGCTGTAACCCAGTGTTTCCTAACCACTGTGTCACGGCACACCTGATGGAAGATTATTTGGTTCCACCTGATTAGTACTCTAAGCTATCGACGTGAGTAACGAGCAGAACAATTACATTCTCTTCCACTAGAGGGCAGTACAACTACCTGCCCTAATTAAATGGGTTGCCAACTGGCAGTAAAACAGAGGTAGATGAAGAAGAAATTACATAATAGTCATGCTGTGAGACTACGGAGCACGAAATAGCAATAGATAAATATCCGAAAAGAACAAGCAGACAGTGTGATTCGCATCCTGGAGAAAATTCCGACCCAGATGAAGGCCCTAGCATGAGTAGTGGTGAGAAGAAAGCAAAAAAGGTATACTGGGGACAAACCGCACCAACCTATGCTCGGTGCGCAGGGAAAAATTATCCATATGCTTTTTGGGACATTTTTGTTTGGTGGTATGCCGTGTGATTTTTCAAATGTGAAAATGTGTGCTCCAAAAGTTTGGGAAACACTGCTATAACCTATTCCAGCACTTATCAAGGTGAGATGCAGGGTACATTGTATATGTTTTTTCTTATATTTGTACCTATATTTCCAATCCTATACTGTATAATTAGGACAAAACATTACCATCTTTATTCCACTCTCTCATTTGTTTGACTGTGAATAGTGAGGACGGTTGGGAGTTGAAAGCCACGTTTAAAGATACAAGTCAATAAGCAGGTGTGTTTAAAGGTAGGGGGTAATCGATTTTTAATGTTCTAAATATAGCATCAAAGAGCCATAAGATTGTTGATCTATTAAAAATGCACAGAGGGAAAAAAAAAGTCCAATTTCTTCACATCAAAGATGAGCAAGTGATAGGATTGATTTTCTCTTATGTTATTTTTGGAATGGTACTCAAACATGGGTGTTTCTGACAAATAATCACTTCGGACATTTTTAGAAACATTAAAGCACTTTCTTCAATTTATGAATCCCAAAAGATCATTTTCACTTCACCAGATTAACAATACAGCACAACACCAACAAAAACACACACTCGCTGTGATGTTTTATTAAAGATTACGTCACAAACCTTTCTGAAAGAGTCAACGTGAAGAAAAATTCAAAGGATTTCTTCTTGCAAGCAGTGTCTGCATCACTCAGACTGGTTATAATGATACACAGTCACTTCATTAAATCTTTTGAGAATCTAATAACAACCCAACACAGTCGTCTTCTTAGGAAAACATGCTGACATCAGGTAAGTGGTGATCAATCTAGGGTTAGGGTTTTACAGAATTTTTACCTGGTGTAACACTGAAATGACAATGGCTTCCAACCCTGGATGAGACTTTTTTTTTTTTTTTTTACTCAACTGTATTTATTTTCATGCAAACACAACATAAAAGAAATGGTCAGATGCAGACATTCATGCACACAGATGCAAGGAGCTCACTCACATAGTGAAGTGCCTTCTTTCATTAGCTTCAACAAATACAGGCTGTCAAACACATAGACATATAAAATATACATGTTACGTGTTAATAGACCTCTCTGCATTGAATCATATCTCTTATTAACCTCTGTCTCCCTTCCACAGCATGTCTTTCATCCTGTTTTCCTTCTCTCACCCCAACCGGTCACAGCAGATGGCCGCCCCTCCCTGAGCCTGGTTCTGCCGGAGGTTTCTTCCTGTTAAAAGGGAGTTCACATTCCTCATCACATTTTGCTGCACACTGGTAAATCAATAGATGAAACTATCTTTTATGCACAACTCTGAACTCTAACACGTTAGCATGAGCAGCATCCGATCTGTTTGAAGAGCATGCAGGTTTATAAAAGGATATTCCACATGCACATATCACTTCCATGTCACAGCTGACATGCTTATGTATCTGTGCCACCTCGTATCTCTCTCCCCTGCTTCCCTGATTTTCTTGACCAGGTGCATTCATGGGAACGGTGAGTAATGAATGCTAAATACACAAGTGTTGTTTGTGTGTTTCTAGGTCCTTTCTGTTCCAACCGAATTTTAACTTACAACAAATGTCTCTGAAAACATCTCAAGCTGTTTTGCATAGTGACAGAATTAACAAAATTCAACATGTTTGTTGAATAAGTATTAAAGATAAATCCGAGGAAAAGACAAGGAATACACACAACTCCAAGTAGAAATGTCTTTTCCCCAAAGCAAGATCCAATTATGCTAGAAACGTATAAAGAAATATATTATATAGACTCCAAATGGCTCGCTCTCCCAGAAACAGTATATTTTTCCATTAAGTCATATCATCATGGAGGAGTATTAATTGATGTGCAGAAGTGGCTTATGACTCCTTTGTGCAGGCTTTAATAACGACCCTAAAGCTGTCATGCTACCACCATCCCAGAGGTACTCTTGGCAATACCATCCACAGATCGATCATCAGTCATCCAGCCCTACTTATAGAAACAGGCAGGAATTCCTAGAGGGCTTTTCACCATCAGCAGAGACGGCCATGGCGCGTGACTGGCTGCGAATGTTAAGTGTCACTATCCATCTTGCCCTCACAGCATAAGAAAATATCAGTCCATAAAAGCATCAAGGTCCAGAAAGAGAAAGCTCCAACCACCTTGTAAATCATGCAGTGGCGCTGACAGGAACATCCCTGCCTGGATTGATGTGGCAGACACAGAGCATGGTTAAGAACTTTTCATGAAAACAGTTTTTAATAACCAGTATTTCACCCACTCAAGGGCTCTAGACGAGCTTGCAAAAGCAGATCACCAGTTTGGCAACCAGGTAACTTTCAGGGAAACGCCCATTCAGGTAAACGCATTATATCCATTATTATATACATATTCTGAGAAGAAGCAGATGGACCTATTGGCAGATTGAAAGACCACAGGCTGCATATGACAAGACAATTCCCCATAGGCTAAGCCAGAATATACTGATATTCCTTACATGGGGCCTTATAGGTCAGAAACTAGAATTTCTTTATTGTCAGTTTAAGATCACAAAATAAGAACCTCACCAGCAAACTTTAAAATTATAATCTGATGGATTTGTGGACACTTTTTAAAACTTCTTTATCAAGTTAAAATAATGTAACTAGCAAGGTAATCCTAATATTATACCCATAAAAGAAACTGGACATAGATACCAGGTAGTGAAGCCATGGGAGTGAAAAGGAGACCTTACATTTAGAATGTTAAACAAGCAAGTGGTTCTTTTGTAGGCACAACTACATAAACCATGGCTGTCCAAGAAGGTAAGAGGAATTGTATTACAACCGTCAAAAAAAGCTGTGCTTGTAGCGTCCAGATTTCCTGTGGCCAGCAGGGGAAGACTACTCTGATTGTATAAAAGTTGAGGGAAAACATGACCCTTCAGCTTCCTTGCTCTATGACCTTAGTAAACACTTTCCTGTTGGGATTATGAGATCAGTTGCTACTTTAAAGTCAGAATGAAAAGAACAGGATGTTAAATTTGTAAATTTTGTACAAATTAGAGTAAAAAAAGTAGGTAAAGCATGGTAGACTTTATAGTATTAGTCCATAGCTTTTGAGCACATGAATTATCCCTCAGTTTCTAAGTCAAAAACTTCAGTCAAGACAGCAACGGTGAAAACAGCCGGCAAGCAGCCAACCTTGTTCTGTTGAAGGTAATCACACCAGCCCATTAGCACTGAAGCTCACCAATCAATACTTTCTGTTTAATTCAGGCAACAATCTTTAATTGCTGAATTTTAAAGAGTCATCTCAGCTGTTTGGAGTGTAAAAACTAAATCTACACGAGCTTCAGGAAATCTGGACGCTACCAGCACAGCTTTTGTGCTGATGTTAATGCCAGAAGAGGTTTGAAAGTCTATAATTACTGAGTCACACCTTGTAATTCCTAAACTGGAACTGTATCGTTATATTATTTTAAATGCTAACACTATTAACTGGTTATGTTGTTTGAGCAGTAGCAGAGGTAGCACCACTCACCCTACAGACAATTAAAAGCATAACTATTAAAAAAAAACTACACGGTTGTAATCCTCTTACCTTCTTGGACAGCCATGGCTTATGTTGTTGTGCCTACAAAAGAACCACTTGCTTGTTTAACATTCTAAATGTAAGGTCTCCTTTCACTCCCACTACTTTCTATTCCATTCTATGATGCTTCTTATGCTGATTGAACTTACCCAGGAACTGTTAAACAAGTAGATCCCACATAAACACTGTGTCCATAAGAGGAAAAACAAAGATCTCACATCTGAAGTTAGTACCGACTCCAACCTCACAGTTGGTCTCCATAGTATACAGAGTAAGACTTCATTGCTATCTGGATTTTAGTATTAGAGTAGAGTTTAGTAGTTTAAGTGGTCTCGCTGGTTTTGAGATTTGTCGGTTGACCTAAAAGAAACACTTTCTTCCAACATACTTCCATTATGACTCATACAAGGCTGATGAATACAGACTGGCGTTGTGGAGCTTCATCATGCACCAGTGGAACAAACAATAGCAGCCCGTTGTGTTAACTAAATAAAACGCAGGTCTGGATGGTCAATATACTGAATTAATATAAACCTGTCAGCAAGAGAAAGGAAAAAAGTTCCAGCACTACCTCTGCAACGTCCCAGCATGTATGTTTCATGAGTGCTGTTCTGCTTTCTTTTCTCTCCTCCTGCCTGTTTTTACACATCTAACAGCCATCACATATCCAGAGAGAGAAGAAAGTGACAAGCTCAACTCAGCAGTAATTGGCCAGCTCGCATATGACATGGCAGATAGGCACAAGGGAGACAAGAGGAGAGGGTGCTCCATATTAAACAAAGGTCCAAAGACATGTGACGGTACCTGCCCTGTGCAAATCTGCTTCCGCTACATGATTCAAAGGCCACAAATGACATTAGTTAGACTTTTGAGAGAGAATAATGGATTAGTTTTACTACAGTGTGAGGGGAGGCTTTGATGAAGCAGATAAAGAGAAACCATGACACAGCTTTACACTTAACAAGCCAATGCAACTTTAGAGAGGAGCGACATCTCTTTTGTATTATTTGGATTGGATGGGACTTTGTGACACTATTTCAAAAATCATTTACTTTGTTCTCTGCTACATTTATGTGAAATTCAGCTGTTGTCTTTATAGTCTTGCGTTATAATCATTGGGCCTTTTGTGCTAATTTATACCATGTTATTTTACCAGTGTTACAGTATTACATTTCCAAAGAAAGTGCTGCCCTTGTTACACGCGTCTTGTACTATCAATTATGTGCCCTTAAATTCCTTTATGTAGTTTTTCGTTTGCCTCAACCATCATTCTCTCAAACCTTAGCGTTTTCTGGCCCTGATAAGTTTCCAAATTGCATTACTATGTGTAACTGCTACGTTTCACAATGAAGAGTGGTGCCTCATCATGCATAGCACTCTGCCTTTATAGTAGGTCAGAGATCAATTTCCATCCCATCAGACAGATGAAAAGAATTTTGGCTTTTACTCAAGAATGGCTTTCATCTGGCCACTCTACCAGCACAAAGAGATGTAGAAATAGAAGTTTTAGTCATTTGCAGACAATTAGAGAGTTTTCTGGGAGCTCTATTACCACATGGACCACACACTGTTTCTCTGTAGATGCATGTGTAACCACAAAACATATGTGTAAATCCTGTATGTAAATCACATAGATTTCTGGTTCTTCAAATATTTTTGACTGTAATAAGGGGATATCTCATTTTGATTTCAGTTGGACCCTCATATTAAGCCCCTAATGTGCCTAGGGGGCACAGTTAAACAACTCAGATTGGTACCTCCCAGTAGTCGCTTAGAAACTCAATAGCATAATGGTAAGCCCTATTTTTTCCAATTTTTGTTGTGTTTTAACCAAATGCTGAAGTATTTTCAGAAACTATAAATGCTTATTTTTCATATGAAGTTTCCCTCATGCATTTTGAAAGCTTTTCTATTTGGGCACATCACATAACCAAAAATCCAATAGAAATGAGTAGATGGATAAGTTAAAATTTAATGATGATTCAAGAAAAAGGTTTTCTTCTTTTGATATCTTAATGAGTTTATAGTGCCATATCACCCCATTAGAGCTCTTCGCTCTTGCACTACAAGCTTACTTGTTGTTCCTAGAATATTTAAAAGTATTATGGGACTCCAGGCCCCTCTTCTGTGAAACCAGCTTCCAGTTTGGACACTATCTCTACTAGATTAGGCTTAAAACTTTCCTTTTTGCTAAAGCATATAGTTTGCTCGGGTGACCCTGAATCATCCCTTAGTTATGCTGCAATAGGTGTAGACTGCTGGGGGATTCCCATAATGCATTAAGTATTTCTTCTTCAATCACCTTTCTCACTCACTATGTGTTAATAGATCTCTCTGCATTGAATGATACTTTTTATTAATCTTTGTCTTCCATCGCTCACCTCAACCGGTCGCGGCAGATGGCTGTCCCTCCCTGAACCTGGTGGAGGTTTTTCCTTCCCACTGTCGCCAAAGTGCTTACTCACAGGGGTTATATTATTGTTGGGTTTTTCTCTGTATGTATTATTGTAGGGTCTACCTTACAATATAAGATACTGTTGTTTTGATTTGACGCTGTATAAATAAAATTGAATTGAACTGAAATATGTCCACAGGGGGCACTACACTGGCATGACAGATTTGGTATTAGTTTCTATTCTCAGTGTCTGTCCTGATGTGGCACTGATATAGTGATAAGGGGGTGCCTCAGTCAGAACCTCCCTAAAGGAGGGCGGACATCTGCTACCTCTGAGGTCCTGTTACATGAAATTACAGACTTCATCAAGTCCTCTCCTTCTTCTGTCTCCACCTCCTGCCTCTTCTTCTTCATCTTCCCCTCTCCTCTACCTCCCTCCTAATATTCAGTCTCTGTCCTACCTTTCTGCAGAGTAAAAGAGGAAAACCAAAGAGAAAAAAAGAATGTGATTTATTGGAAAGAAAAAAGGGAGCTTTTTCTTTCCAATAAATCACATTGTTTTTTACCTCTTTGATTTTTTTTTAGCTTCTTTCACACCCTTCATCTCCTCTCCTCTCCTCTCCTCTCCTTCTACTCTGTCTCTAGGTCATAAGGAGGGAGCTGAGCCAGCTCTTGTTCCTGAGTCTTACTTAAACTTATGTTAGCTGGCATGCAGCCAAGCTGTACCAAAGCTCTGGGGATCTGGTGGCCTTAGTAATACACAGAGAAGAAAGATATACTGTAGAGTAAATAGACAAGGTATATTTAAAGAACGAAAGGGAGACAGATAAGGAAAGAGGGGATATGATGGAGGAAAATGTGGAAAATGTGCATTTAATGTATGTTTGAATGTGACGCATGTTATTAAGCTTGTAATCTTGAAGACTACCTTAAAATTAGTTCTTAGTCAGTTCTTATTTTGCCAGTCTTCACACATCTAGACCACCTCCCACCTTTACAAACCAATAAGAATCTTTCTTCTTTGCCGCATCATCCAAAACTGGATAACCAATTTGGCATCAAGAATACCTATAAATGCACATCTCACTGCTAGCATGTTGCTGATTCAGCAGTTTTTCTACTGGCAAACATTGTTGAGTTATTGTAATCACACTACATTTTTCAGTAACACAGCAACCCATTACTGAACTAAATTCATTAATAACTTTACAGTTACATTTATATCATTAATCATGTTACATGGTAAATGGTAAATGGCCTGCATTTGTATAGCGCTTTACTCAGTCCCTAAGGACCCCAAAGCGCTTTACACTACATTCAGTCATTCACCCATTCACACACACATTCACACACTGGCAATGGCAAGCTACATTGTAGCCACAGCTGCCCTGGGGCGCACTGACAGAGGCGAGGCTGCCGGACACTGGCGCCACCAGGCCCTACATAATACAAAGTTTCTTTAGTTATCTGCACGCCAATGCAAAGCTAGCCAAAAATCCAGAGTGATGATAAAGCTAAGTGTACACCCAACAGCCAGCAGCCAGACTCTGAACTTCAATAAGTAACAGACTGATTAGAAGTCAGGCTGCAGCCTCTAATTCTACCTGTTCATATTTCTAAAGTAGAGTCAGTGTGGCAATCACTTTGAAGTCTCTTTGTGCTGGTTTTCATCTTTGCTTGGTGTTGTCGACTTTTTATGTAAGTTTGAAAACAAAGATCATATGTGTGTCTTCATAAGGATAGGGATTTGTGTTGGTGTGTGGGACTGTAGCTTAAGGTTTATATTGATGACTGGTCATTAAGAAACAATGTGATTCAGGTCACTTTTTGAAGTAATATTTATGTTAATTTACAATGTTCAGTACCTGCATTTTAGGTGTTAATGTCAAGGATTAAAATACTGACATTGTATTGTACTGCTTTCCATTTTTCTAATAAATTTGAAAGGATTGAAAAGGGGGAAAAATCTTATGACACTTATTACATATTTTGTAATTCTGTAAAAACAAACAAACAAGCCTGCTGGAGGGGAAAACTCTCCACTACATCATGTAACTTGTGATACCATGAAATACTGACTAAATGTTTTTAGCCTTTTTGAAAATATTACATCTTAGATTCACATTGCATCAACATTTTACCGCATTGGCATCCTATACTATAGTTTGTTATTTGAAAGATGTATATGGCCTTAGCTAACAGCATGCTAGTATGTTAGCAAACTGTTTTATTTTTGTAGTTTTATTGTAAAAAAAGGAAATATGTTTTTGATTTTCAGTTAGAATTTTTTTTTTTTGTCTCATTGCTAAGACTCTGGAACACAATTTGTAAAATAAAGACATAATCCCATAGGATAGAGTCATCACCAAGGATGACCTCATGGGGATAACTTATTGGTAGTGAGTCTCATCACACAAAAGCTTTAAGGCGTTAATTAGTCTTGTGCTAGCAGATAAGGAGGCACCTTTACAGTATTTCAGTGGACTTGTTTTGCCCTCTGGTTTGGGTGGGACTTCAGTGTGATCTCTACAGAGAAAAGAGTAAATGTCTTTTTTTTTTTTTTACTGTATACAGTGGTATGTATACATTTGCAAACAATAACATCATTCACACACTTAAAAATAACCCCACAACATCACTGCAGCAGAAACTCATTAATTTTGATGACTTGGTCATTCATGATTCAGCCAAAAAAGTTTTAAAAAACACAAAAACGAGTTCCTGCAGTGAATCGAGACTATCAAATGACTGAAATGTGCCACGAGTTAAACATAACTTTGAATTCAAATTTAGATTTAAATGATTTTGGACGTGACTTCATGGTAAATTCTGGTTTGGATTTTGATAGAGTTCATCCTGAAATTCTGTTCAGTAAGGATAGGATTGCCTTGAGAAAGGTTGTGGTAATAAAGCTCAGACAAACACACACATATCATGCTTATTAATTTGCATCAGTGTTGCCCATCACAATTTGCAAACCACAATCAACTCACTATCAGTGTGAACCCAAGATAAGCATTTTTACCCAACAACTGTATACACACACACACACACACACACACACACACACACACACACACACACACACACACACACATTTGCCACTCACCCATTGCAAAGAATGGTATCCCCAGTAGTGTAGAGTTGAACTTCCCATCTGATATGAAGAAGATCCCTGCAGCTGTCACATTGGCAATGCAGATGGTCAGCACACCCAGGAGTCCCAGGAAAGGTTTCCCCCTTAGGCAGTCCCGCATAGAGCTGGAGATGGTGGCAGCCAGGAGCACCAGCACCAGACTGACCAACACCTCACCCTTGGCCAGCAGGCCTGTCTGGTGGAAGTCCCGCCACAGACTGAAGGATGTGAGTGACTGGATGTGGAGCTGGTCTGGTGCATGGGGGACCTCGGCTGTGGACAGTTGACTGGCCAGGGCACAGAACTCATTCTCCCAGCGCTCTGCAATAGCATCCTGCACCACGGGTCCGTGATTTCGGAGGTAGTATGTGATTTGGACAGCACGAGCAAACTTGACCTGCTGGTCACGGCTGTTGGGTGAGAAGGACACGCCGCCCAGCTGGTGCCCGATAAAGGCCACACGGCCATCCTGCACAGAATTCAGAAGTATTAGATATTAGCTGCGATTAAAGTAGCATTCCATGGAAGGCACAGGAGTCCAGTAACTTCAAAGCAAATGTCCTGCTTCTCACTATACGTTCTTGACACCAGCTTTCATTTTTGTTCTGTTTCCTTTACTTTTCAATATGAATCCACCTCACAGCAGCGGACAGGACTGATGCTGCTCTGTACTAATTTTTTAATTAATCAGATTGTACAGCACACACAAGACGTCACAGTGACAAGAGCTTGGAGATAATGCAATGGTCCAAGAAGAATTGCACAGGAGGAATTCAATAAGCCTCCTGGAACAATAAAAGTGAGTAAGCATTAGTCTATCACACGGAAGTCAGATTATAATAGAAACAGGTTGGTTGTTGTTACACAACCATTCATGATTAAGTTGAAAGTATTAGCAGAACTACTGATGTATAAGGTGCTAAAAGATACAGCAGAGCAGCCCAGCAAAGGAAAGGGATGACCAAATGATGCTATATGCTATAAGGGTCTGATGCAAACAGAAACATGAAAAATATGCATCAATCTCCTGGCTTCACCCAGGTAAAACTGTTCCAAATGAGAAATAAAAAGATGTGTCACTAGGTAATGGGGTTTCCACAAGTACCTTAAACCTGTTCCTGTTATATTAGCGATTACTGACATAGTCTACATCAAAAAAAAAAAGTTATAATGCCAGTGGTGCATTATAACTTTTTTTCTTTTCAGGAATGGTTGCTGAAGGCATCCTGAGGTAGGTTAAAGTTATCACATCAGTGAAGATGTCAAGCAAACTAAAAAAGACATTAAAAGCAATTCTGAGAGAAAAAGGCAATGATAACAAGAGATTAAGATTAATTATTTTATTTATTTAATTATTCAAAAGTGGAAAACATTTAATACAGCTATTAATCTTCTCAGAAGAGGGTGTTCGGCATTTTCACCCCAAGGTAAGATTGTGCAATGATCAAAGAAAAAGCACAAAAAATAAATAAAATAAAGGAAATGAATCAAAAGTTACTTTTCAGATGTTAAACTTCACTGTTAACCTCCTAAGACCCAAACGCTTTCCTGGCATGCCTTTTTAATTTCTCTTTGCTATTTGGGCTGATTGGGACCTGATGAATGTAAAAACAAAGAATTACGTGAATTTTTTTTTTTTTTTTTACTTGATTTTATTTCTGAGAAAAAAGAGAGCCACATAAGAGGACTGTTACATCCCCCAGGAGGATGTCTCTTCTCCCTACTAACTCTTTGTTTTGTCTAGGCTCCACCTCCTCTGCCCTGATTGGATGCTGCTCAGAGCCCAGCTAATTGTTAATCAGCAGAGCACTACTTAAGGCCTGTGGAGCTGTGTTTCTGTGCCCTCTGGCCATTTTGGTTGCCATACCTGTGCAGGCTTGCATGCCGCTGCGACTTGTATGTGCATTTTGTTTTCATGTTCAGACTGCTTGTAGGGGAGAGCTGCCTTTTGTTTTGACATCCTGTTTTCTCCTGTTTATATGTTGTTAGGTAGGTTATGGTTATAGGTTGTATATTTTGTTTTCTTTGGAGTTAGGTAAGTTTATTTTATTTTTACATCAGGGATGTTTTTGTTTGTTATGTTGGCCTTGACTCTCCCTGAAGTTATACC